>NW_026973751.1:252500-287500 GCF_035594125.1 Scylla paramamosain
AAGAGCACCTAACACCAAGGGGGCTGCTTTGCTCCTCTGGGTGTGGGTCGTATTCTGTAAGTTAATGATGCACGTGATGTAATTGTGTGTCTGGGGTTTTGCTGAAAGATGTGTTGCAGGGTGTTGTTAAGATGCCACGTGACGGCTGTGAGGCGAAACGTTTTAAAGTTTGTTTGACTTACCTTGTCACAATACTGTTTACTTAGTGGTTTACCTGCTTCTACTGCTGCTGCTGCTACTACTACTACTGTTTTTTTTTTATTTTTTATTTCTTTTCGTTTTTCTTTCCTATATCTTTTCTTTTTTCGTCTGATTTTTTCTCCTCTCCTCTCCTCTCCACTTCTCCTCCTCCTCCTCCTCCTCCAACAACTACTTCTATTACTTACGAGTACCACCACCGCCACCACCATCACCACCACCACCACCACCACCACCACCACCACCATCACACATCACCAACGAGTCACGAGAACTTCAGGTAACATTGATCTTGGCCTCCGCTTCCTGGGTCCGCTCGCCGCCCCGGGACCCGCTCGTTAGGGGGGAAATATTCCTAACTTCTTGCCTCGAACTCTACTGACGGTTCCAGTGACTCGTGTGCCTCGCGTTGCTGGTCTGAGTGTACGTACTGGCGTCCTGATGTAGTGGTGGTTTCCTTGCAGTCTTCATCTTTTTCTCTCCTTTATTTTCCACTGATTTAATTTTTTACACTTGTATAGATTGAATAATTTCTGGGAATCTTATGTTTTGTATAGGTGATTGTCATAAGATAGGATGTAAACTAGATGGTTGTACATAAACTAGCATGATAGTATGTAAATCACAAGATAGTTTATAAGCCTATATAAACTAAGAGAAAATAGACAATTTGTATATCAGAAACTAGAGGATATTACGAGTGTACATCCCGTAAGATACACATAAAGAAGATAATATTATAAGCTTTGTATGAGAACGTGTATAAACTGAAAAAAATAATAATAATAATAATAATAGCATATAAAAACAAAATAGATACTCGTAATATATAAAGAAGAAAATCACATAGAGTAAAGAATATGATATGCACCACAGAATAACAGATACCCTCATAAACCAAAAATAACAAGTGAATCCGGGCCACTTGACAAGACTTATAAAGGTAAAATATCCCCAAAGATGTAATATTCTCGCTCGTATATCCTTGTGAACCAAAAATTTATGTCGTAAGCGAGGAATGCGCTGGTGCGAGAAGGAAGGAAGGACTGGCTGGGCGGGGGAGGCGAGGGCTGTCTGTAATAAAAAGTAGCTTCACACGCATGCAGAAGTGAAGGATAGCGGCGCGAATACCCGACGATCTGCAATGCTTCAAGTGTGGCGGGGAGTGATTGCAGCACCAGTGGGGGGAAAAATAGGAGGGAGGGGAAAAGAAATGTGACAAGATAGGGTTTTTGGAAGGTTGACATTTGGGGGGCAGTGAAATTTGTGTCAATGGGTCTTGTGCTTATTGATTCGCTTCTTGATTTTTATTGGTGGTGGTGGTTATGGTGGTGATGGTAGTAGTAGTAATAGTAGTTGCTGAAGTTGTGGTCGTTATAGTTATAGTAATAGTAACCGTTGCATTGTGAGTGCGTTGTGTGTGTGTGTATATATGTGTGTAGTGGTGTATGGTGTGCTGCCTTGTATGGTCTAATTTGATGTGGTGTGGTGTGCAGTGTGGCTATGTGGCTTCCAGTGGAGTGGTGTGGTGTGGTGCTATGATGCAGTTATTACATATGGCATCGTGTGATATCATTGTGGTGTGGTGAATGTTGCCAGTGGTGCAGTGTTGTATGGTGCGTTCCCCTCACCTAATAACATCATAACAGTAAAGTTTCAAGACAATTCAATTAAGTATAATCCTTTCTGGGTCTCTGCTGTAGGGACTGTCACCTCACTCCCTCTCTGTATCCCTGGTCAGAGTCCCTCCCACATAAAAGGAAAAAGAGTAAAGGTGAAGGCTCCTCCCTACCCACACAAACCCACTCACCCATCACCACCACCCGGCGACATAGTAACGAGAATATATTAATGAAGCTTTATTTTACATGAGAACCAGCTCCATGATTATTCTGTATTAATGTTGGTATATATTGTTAGTGGGTCACGTATCGAAAAGAGAAAAGGCCAGAGTAATGTCATTGCCTTTGATGTAAGTATTATGAAATTAAACATTCTGTGCTTCTGTCGTTTTTCTCTCGTGAAATATTGTGATCTGTGAAGACTCGCTAGGTCATGTAATGCTTTTTAGGACGGTTTTATTATGAGTAACGTTTAATTATTAAAAGCAGGAAGGCAAAAATGGTGCTCCCTCGGGCGCATGTATTTTAAAATTGTCTAAATATTCTCACGTAAAAACATACAAGAAATAATAAAGAGAAGTGACATCATTTTATCGAAAAAAAGTTGTACGCAGCAACTATTGAAAGCAGAAAAGTAATAATAACCTTATTTCCCTTGATGTAGGTGTAAAATTTTACTGTGTGTAAGTACATTGTTACAAAGACAATTAAAAAAATGTCATATATTAGTAGCATTAATAGCAGGGTGTTGAGGATGACAAAGTAAGGGGAAACATTTAAAGTAATATAGTTCTCTTTCATATACCATAATTCTCAGAAGTTCAATATTATGGTAGACAGAATGAAAAAAAAAAAAAACATGTATTTGTAGCAGAACGTCATTATGGGCAACAATTTAACCAAAGAGAAACATCAATATAGTTCTCTTTGATGTATCGTGGCTCATATTCTACAAAATCCTTCCCTCTATTTTTTGTGACATTAAAACAAGTGGGGGCAACTGTACGTGTTATGAAATTCCTCTTTCTCCTCGGTTTACCGTGAAACAACACACCCTGACAGAAACAAACACGGGAAGTAAATATTATCATTAGAGTGACACCATGACAACAAAGTACTCAAACAAGAAAAAAGAACTGCCACATTTAGATCTGATGGATTCTTGCAACTTCATATATTTTGTATTTTCTTGTATTCTTAATAGTATACCCTACGTTGTACAGATTTTATTATGCCATTTTCTTTGCTTTAGTTTTGTCCTCGCCTCAGTTTACCCTGGAAAATCACCTAAGCAGGAAAAGAAAAAGCCTTATCAACATTACAATGACATGAGGGATACAGTATTGAAAGGAGAGTCAGTGTTATGCTCTCTTAGTGTTCTCTTCGCCTCAGATTATTTTATCAGGGACCAACACAAGGGAAGGCAGCTTTATGACTAGTTCGACACATGGATAAAAAAAAAAAATTTAAAAGAAGAGAGAAAGCCTTATACCTTCCGATGTACATAGTTGATCAAGTTACTCTGTGCTTCTGTTTTCCCTTAATTTACCTTGATGCAGCACCATGCCAGGAACAAACACAGGGAAAGGCAATATTATCATCATAACAGTATGGATAGTAATGCTAAACCCTTTGATGCAGTGTTTATGATGTAACTTTCATTCTTTAAGTTCTCTCATCAGCTCAGTTTACCATTAAGCAATACACTTTATAACAGGAACAAACACAAGGACATACGATATTATCAGTAGTGTGAAATTATGGTAACAAAATATCGAAAGAAAAATTAATGTATGATGTAAGTCTTTCAGCTTCCTCGTCATTTTAATTTTCCCTGAAGCGACACACCTTAAGACAGGAACAAACGCATAAAAAAAGGCAATATCAGTAGGAAGCAAAGTAATGAAAGGAGAAACACGTAACCTGACACCCTTTGATGTACACTCGCACCAAAAAAAGTTTCCCAACATTTTCTCACGATATGAAAATGATTCGTTCGTCAATTAGAATACCTGGAATGTCTGGCAGTATTGACGCACCTTTAAAGCCACGCCGCCGGAATATGGTGCGTGGCGTTAATCATTTCTGCTTGAACGAACACTGCCGAAATACACTCCTGCGACCTTCAGGGAGAGGCGTTTCAAAAAATTTCGTACGTGTATCTCAAAATGTTTGGTGCTTACTAAGTTCAGTTAATTTTAAGAGGGAGGAGAAGTGTGTATATTTTATGATGCAACTTATTTTCCTTCAGTTTTCTCAGGCATGGAAAAGATACATCAGAAGATAAAATTCTATATTGTAGGCCGAAATGGGAGCAAGTCATTTGGTACTTAACTCTTTCACTGATATTTGGCACATCTTTCATTTATTACTGATCACTCTGAGGCATCTTTTATTGATCTACAGTCACTTCTAAAAATTATACTGCCTAGATATTGCAAAATCAAATCTTTTAATCCCTTTTTTTCTTGTAGATGCTTATAAAGATTTCATACATTACTTACAGTGCTGTTAAGTATTGCATATCGCAGTGAAAAGGCTAAGGGGAAGGTACTCAGATGACAAGGGCCTTGAGTCAGGTGATCGTCAGGCTAGGATGTGAGTGCAGACTGATGTATACATGAAGATTCCGTAAAATTACATCTAAAATATAGTATGGATGCCTGGCCCTATTGTGTACACTTGCGTCCTTGTGTCCGAGCCGCCGCTGAATGCCGGGCTGTGCGAGGTGGGCCTGCCTGCTAAGTGGATTACCTGCCGCTGGGCCCTGGACGCTAATGGATCACGTGATGGATCGAATTCCACCCTTCACCTGTTCTTGCAATTTCACCGCTTGACTGTGTTGTGTGAGGAATTAATGGGCCTCGCGGAGATGAGCCGACGAAATGCTCATAAAACTAATGTTCGCTTGTACTATAAAACTCTGCAACATTCCCCGCAACACTAATCTCGGTAAAAACATGGAGTACTTTTTTTTTCAAAAACTATAAGGGCGAAGCTACATAATTACAAGTCGTTCCTATGAATTTCCTCGGGCTGGGAGATGTGGCGAGCCACGGGCACTGAGCGTCAACTCTTTCCGTGACCTCTTTAGTGCCACGCAGCCGACCAACGTGTCGCGCTGCCATCAAGAGGCAACTAACTGATATATAATACCATGAATATATACTTTTAAGACGCGGTAAGAAACGATTTGAATATTATAGAACGAGGAGCGCCAAGGGAAGCCCGTAGAGGGAAGAATCAGCCCGGCAGAACTCAGTGTCATACGCCTGGCAGTGCCGCCGAGCCCAGAAGAATCGCACGGTGTGCCGATTTTCGTTTCAAGATGCCATGCCTTATAAACCTTTGGGACCCAGTATTGTTTTGTTGCACCGGGACAATGTTAATGATCAACAAGAGCAAGGACGCCACCCAGAACCTTGCCAAGAACCGTGAACCATTATTAACTACAGACGCGATTCTTGACCCAAACACACACACACACACACACACACTCTCTCTCTCTCTCTCTCTCTCTCTCTCTCTCTCTCTCTCTCTCTCTATCTCTCTCTCTCTCTCTCTCTCTCTCTCTCTCTCTCTCTCTCTCTCTCTCTCTTCTACTACCACCACCATCACCACCACCACTACTACTACTACTACTACTACTACTACTACTACTACTACTACTACTACTACTACTACCACTACTACTGCTACTGTTATTACTGTTCTCGTATTACCAAAATATTTAAGCATTACATACCATTATCATCAGTAGCATTAGAATCGGCACCACCATTACCTTCACAGCGACAGTGGTTGTGGTGATTGCAGTGGTGGCGGCAGCAGTGACTTTACAACGCCCTGCCTGCTGACATGTTACCCTTTACTGGTTTCAAGAGGAAGGTTTCAAGCAATTTTTCTTCAGTAATCTTGGATAATCATTTTGACTGTACTCTCTGGGGGGTTTCTCCTGTAATGGGCCTTTAATTCCAGCCTCTTTCTCGCCCTTGGCCTGAGCACCCGTTACTTAACTCTTTGACTGCCACCTGGTACACCTTTCCCTAATTACCAGTCGCTCTGAGACATCTTGTTCTGCAGCCACATCTAATCTTCGAATTGGGAAGAAATTACAAATGTATTCTTTTATCGCTAACTTTCTTATAGATGCTTATAAAGACTTCACGCATTGCTTCTGCTGCTAATTGTCTCGTGAAAAAAATAAAAATAAATAAATAAATAAAATAAATAAATAAAATAAATAAATAATTATTTTCTTTCAAGCGAGAAGATTCAAAACACTTTTACTCATAATTTAATATATTACACGTCGGTAACACAACAATGCGAGACCTCTGTGGCCACGAGACATAAGCTGCCCATAGCTGTCAACAACCGAGCGAGTTATCAGCAAAGTCAGTGAGGCTCGCCAGCCAGCACTCTGCCACCGCGAGTGTATCCTGAGGCCACTGTATATGAACAAATGGTATTGTGACATTGTAGTCTAGTGATAAGAAGGGTATTTTTTCTTTACTCTCCGAGGGCGTTTAAATGCTTGACAATTTTTTCATGTACCAGATGTGCGATAGCCTGTGGATATGTGATGTTTCCATGTTTCATATTGTACCTCCATTTATTGTACGCTTGGCAACCCTGTAACCCTCAGTCTGGCGGATGTTTCCGGGGTAGCCATGCACTCAGGGTCTGCCACGCTATTATTCGTTTTTTGTTTTTTTTTCCTTGCCTAAATATAGAAACCACAGTCCGTACGTGTTTCTATGAAGAACCTACAATTTCCTAGCTGTCCTGTTACCCCACGTAACATAGCCTATTCCTCATTATAATAACTATAATAACTATAATATAAAGTTCACATGTTAAAATCAGAAATGAGCAAATGGTGTTATGACATTGTAGTGTAGTGATAAGAAGGTTTTTTTTCCGTTACTTGCCGAGGGCCGCATTTAAATGTTTGACAGTTTTTCCTCGTAATATCATCCTTCAACGTTTTAGACACACTGTTTAGTACTGCAGTCTTTTCAATAGTTCCGTAGTCTACAACGTAGAAAATTAGCCACCTATTTTCTCTCTTTTCTGTGTCGAAGCATTTTTTTATTATTATTATTATTTTTACAGCATTCTGAATGTTTTTTTTTTATGTAGGAAGGAGAGAGAGAGAATAGAAATAGAAATAGAGAGAGAGAGAGAGAGAGAGAGAGAGAGAGAGAGAGAGAGAGAGAGAGAGAGAGAGAGAGAGAGAGTTTAAACATAATAATAATAGCCATTATTTTTTTCCTAACCTAACTCATCTAGATAATGAATGCCTGTTTGTTTTCGTGTTTGCATGCATGTGTGTGTGTGTGTGTGTGTGTGTGTGTGTGTGTGTGTGTGTGTGTGTGTGTGTGTGTGTGTGCTTTACGTATTAGCAATTAAGATGAATTAATGTTTTATGAAGCGAGCCTTTCCAGTGCTTAAAAAAAAAAAACAGGATTGGAGAAGAAAAGATAATTAAAAAGAATTCCATTACGTAAAGAGTTGAAAGAGGAAAGATTCAAATAGTTTCAATTTTATGGGAAAAAGTTGGAAGCACATTACACATTGTCTTCTCACACACACACACACACACACACACACACACACACACACACACACACACACACACACACACACACACACACACACACACACACTTGAGAGGTGCAAATATTACTTTTGCTTCTATGTAGCGCTTTGAACGAGGACCAGAAGAGGCACAGACGAGTTTGGTATTGACACATGCTGACAACACCAAGGAGGAGGAGGAGGAGCAGATCAGAGCAGGAAGAGGAGGAGGAGGAGGAGGAGGAGGAGGAGGAGGGAACAGGAAGAGGAGGAGAGAGGAGGAGGAGGAGGAGGAGGAGGAGGAACAGCAGCAGAGAAGGAAGAGGAGCAGGACTGCAGGAGGAGCAGATCAGGAAGAGTAGCAGAGCAACATGATGAGGAGAAGCAGAGCAGAGAGCAGCAGGACACACACACACACACACACACACACACACACACACACACACACACACACACACACACACACACACACACACACACACACACACGAGTATTCTGTAACTTTCTGAAAACCATGCTGGAAAATAAATATGAGAGAGAGAGAGAGAGAGAGAGAGAGAGAGAGAGAGAGAGAGAGAGAGAGAGAGAGAGAGAGAGAGAGAGGTGTGGCAGGTTCAGGAATTCCCATGAGTACGACCGCTACCAGCTGGCCCGCCAATTATCGAATTAACAGTCTCTCTCTCTCTCTCTCTCTCTCTCTCTCTCTCTCTCTCTCTCTCTCTCATTTATATTATATTTGTAGTATTTATTTATAAATTTTCAACTTTTTTCCCCACACTATATATATATATATATATATATATATATATATATATATATATATATATATATATATATATATATATATATATATATATATATATATATATATATATATATATATATATATATATATATATATATATATATATATATATATATATAAAAGCTTCAGCCAGATACACGATGTTTGGGGAGGCCTGTTTCAACTTTTATGCCTTTTATATATGTCTTGCAAAAACGTAGTGGTACCTGCCGCAACATTGCTTCTCTCTCTCCATCAGGAATTTGCGGCCATCAACCTTAGCATGTACGAAGCCTGTCTCCTGCAGAATCTTGTGAAGGGGGTTTTGCAGCCAATGACAAGGAGATTTTTTTTCCTTGAGTTCTTCTTGAGTTTTTATCAGTCGGGTGTTGATGCCTCTCACAAAAGGGCAAGACTGTTCTTCTTACAGCGCATTTATTGAGGTGGTCTGGAGTGGTGACAGGTGCAGGGTGTCTCCTCTTCATGGTGATGTCCAGCCTCGTTTAGAGCAGACTCCTTGAACTGTTTGTTAGCTTTTGAAGGTGGTGGTGGTGGTGGTATTGGTCGTGGTGGTAGTGGTGGTAGTGGTGGTGGTGGTAGTGGTAGTGATGGTGGTGGTGCTGGTATTGGTCGTGGTGGTAGTGGTGGTGGTGGTGGTATTGGTCGTGGTGGTGGTGGTGGTGGTGGTATTGATCGAGGTGGTGGTGGTGGTAGTATTAGTCGTGGTGGTGGTGGTGGTATTGGTCGTGGTGGTGGTGGTGGTGGTCGAGGTGGTGGTCGAGGTGGTGGTGGTGGTATTGGTCGAGGTGATGGTGATGGTGGTATTGGTCGTGGTGGTGGTGGTGGTGGTGGTGGTGTGTGTGTGTGTGTGTGTGTGTGTGTGTGTGTGTGTGTGTGTGTGTGTGTGTGTGTGTGTTTCAATGGAAAGTTTTTTTTTCATTAACTTCAATTTTTAAGGAAGGGGCATTTTTTCTATTTTCTTTTTAATTTTACGATTTCTTTACTGTAAATGATTGTCGTGACGTTTTGATGCATTGTTATAAGTTTTAGTTTGAAATGCGCAGCCTTCGTTGACTCCTGGAAGAGCAGACGGACTCTCCTGATCTTTTATTTATTTATTTATTTTGCATAGATGGAATAGACTGCAATCCTGTACTAAATATTAAGTTACAATCTGATATTTATATACAAACGTGGGTCAGCTGAGAGGAGAGGGAATGAGGAGGAGGAGGAGGAGGAGGAAGAAGAGGAGGAGGAGGAGAGAGAGATTAAAAAATGAAGACGCGCCGCAACATTACGCGCCACCAGTAATCCGCCGCCCGCCGCTGCCCGCCCCGGGAAGAACGGGGTACACTCCACCCATTTTCTATAGGGATTGCCAGCTTGTGGGTATCCACGTGCTGGGTGAGTCACCACCACTTGGCCGTAAATATGGAGAAAAGAGGATTTGAAAAAGTCCTGGCTAGTCTGGCCCCGGGTTCGTGCGGATTTCGGCCCCGGGGCTTGGGTGCGTGGGCGGCGCGCGTCCGTGGCTGTGGCTGTGTTGTTTGGCTGGCTGGATTGATGGCGGTCTCCCTGCTTCCCCTGAGGGTAACCTTGTCTGCCTTGGCCATTATATCCTGAGCATATCTCGTCCCCATTAGTACGTCCTCCCTGATAACGTAGCCAAAATTCAAATTGTGCCAGTGACTTTTCCTCCTTTTATAATTCCCTTCTTATCACCCCCCTATTCTTACCACTATCCTCACTTCCTCCTCCCCATCTTTTCTCCTTTACTTATTCAAAAAGACCTGACCCAACGCTCACAAGGTACGCGAGTCATCCCAGCTTAGGGTTGTTGCTGCGTCACCCTCCGAAGACCCTGACCGCCACACGCCCCGCTCACCGCCAAACTCATCACGGAATCTGCTTGGGAATATCGCCGCACGCTTCACAGTCACGGGACTTCCTTCCTGAGGGAGAGGTGTCGCTGTCTTTGTGTGGCTGTCACGGGGGACCTGCGAGTCGCTGCTCAGCTGTACGTCCCTCTCTCCTGACTGGTTTGGGGGGGAGTGTCGAGGCGCCGCGACTGTCACAGCCCCGCCTAGCTACCAGGACAGTCTGGGAGGCCCTGGTGGGGGGCATGGCCAGGAAGTCGAGGCAGTCACAGAGACGCTACCTGTCGCTGTGTGGCCGTTATTAAGGATGCCATCTTGGACCAGATCTACAAGACGCCACGTCACGCGGCAGTAAGTGCTGAGCCTCGGCCGGGCACCCCTGAGCACAAAGCACAAAGCAATGAATTGAACACAACAGGAATGAATAGAACCAACACTAACAGTCCCGTGGTTGACCCTTACGAGTCTCATTGTCACGAGCTATACAGTATGACACGAGGCAACAGATGCACAGCACAGTAAAGAGAAAGGCTGGTTGGTGGAGTGGAGGCGTGGCGAGGCAGACAGGCAGCGGTGGCGTCATGGCTGAGGTAGGGGGATCCGAATTCCCTGTAGTGGTGTTAAATCTGCCTCATCCCGCACCTCACCCTTCCCTCCCTTCCTCGCGCCGCCGAGACGCACCCACATTCCATACAGGCTGCAGAGAGAGAGAGAGAGAGAGAGAGAGAGAGAGAGAGAGAGAGAGAGAGAGAGAGAGAGAGAGAGAGAGAGAGAGAGCCGTTCACCATTTTACTGCCTCGCACAGCTGCCATTTTGTGAAGAGATAGGTGGAAAGGGAAAGAGAGAGTGAGGGGGACAGCGCGCGCACACACACACACACATACACACACGGTAACATTCAAGACTCGTTTCCCTGATCCATCCACACTCGCTCATTATATCTCTTCCTTTCTCTCTGTAGGTAAGACTGACGGCGAGGTATGTCCCTGAAGTGTGCCCCTAAACTGAGGCCCTTAACTGTGTGGCCCTGAAGTGTGTCTTAATTGTGGCGGTAAGTGTCGGGCATGTCTCGTTTTCATAGAAGTGTTAGGGCCGTGTTCATTGGTCCACCAGAAGCTGTGCATGTGTGTGTACGTTTGATTCAGATCCAATGCTGTTGTTTTGACTTTATTTAAGGGGTAGGCAAGGCTGGCTGGGGCGTATTTAAGGGGTAGGCAAGGCTGGCTGGGGCGTGAAGACCGTCCGGGGCTGTTGTCTGCACCTGTGTGTGTGTGTGTGTGTGTGTGGTTAAGACGTCCCTTCCTCTCTCGCTTCTGTCTGTACCTTGCTACCTCTCCGCCCACACACACACACACACACACACACACACACACACACACACAACAGGCACCTGGAGGAAGAGTTATCAGTGTTGCTCAGAGTGCCACGTGATGCTGGGATTAATTAACTGTGGGGCAGGACGCGTGGACAGACCCGGTGGTGGTTGGTGGTGGTGATGGTGGTGGACTGCTCAGCCCTCTCACCAGGACTGTTTTCCAAGGCCACACAGATAATTTAGCCTGGTTCTCAAGACCTTTCCGCTTGTTAATAATAAAGAAATCTTGTTAATCTGCCACTACAACTGTAAAAACACCCTTAAAAAAAAGTTTGTGTAGCCTCAACCACAGACTTCTGAAAGTGGTGATGCGGCGCAGTGTTTTGGAACATGGTCCTGAGAGAGAGAGAGAGAGAGAGGAGAGAGAGAGAGAGAGAGAGAGAGAGAGAGAGGAGCACACCGGAGGAGGAAAGTGGCCAGCAAGGGTGACGAGTCTAAGGCAGGAGGTGCACAGTTTGTGGTGGCAGACTGATCAGCTTTCTATGTTATTAATAGGAGAAACACCCTTGTGAATCAGGCTAATTATCCCTGTGGGCTTTGAAAAATTTGTCTTGCTGAGAAAACAAACCGTTTCCTGAGTAAGGGACCTTGGTAACAAAGAGGTGGTGGTGGTGGTGTGGTGGTGGTGGTGGTGGATTAAGGGGAGGAGCGGAGGGGGAGGAGGGGGATTAGCTAGGTCATTAACGAGGGTGGTGGAGATTATTACTGTCTTTCGCTCTCCTCTCTCTCTCTCTCTCTCTCTCTCTCTCTCTCTCTCTCTCTCTCTCTCTCTCTCTCTCTCTCTCTCTCTCTCTCTCTGCTTGTCTTCATTATCATGGTCTTTTCTTTGTTCCTTTCTTTCTTCCTGTTTATCATTCCCTTCCGCCAGCATCCTTATCATTCCTCAGGGGACTTGGGGGGCCGAAAGTTCGTGGGGAGAGAGAGAGGGAGAGAGAGAGAGAGAGAGAGAGAGAGAGAGAGAGAGAGAGAGAGAGAGAGAGAGAGAGAGAGAGGGGGGGGGGAGGGCAGGCAGGCTTATTGCTTTACTGTACCAGAGATTTTCTTTTTCTTGTTTAATTTTTTCCCCTTCTCAACTTTTTTTTCAGTCTTATTTTTCTCTTTTTTTTATCTCTATTTTATGGGTGAGGCAACAGCTACCACCACCACACCACCACCACCACCACCACCACCACCAGCATACTACAGTACTTGAGTCGCCCTGTTCAGTCTCGGAGTTGTATTCCAATAGGCTTTGCTCTCCCACCACGACCATTTTCCAAGGTCACAGACATGATTTGGCGGGTTCTCTAGTCAGTTTCACCAGTAAGTAATATAAAAATGTCGTTAATCCAGTCACTAGAACCGTAAAAATATCCTTAAATACTCGTGTAAAGCTCAGGAGGCGTTTTTTTTTTCACTCTCATTAGTAGTGAAGATGTGGCAAAAAGTTTCTGATAGATGATCCTTAGAATCTTGACAGCCAAACACGCATTGCTGCCGAGTGTTTACGCGTCGTGTTAGTGAAGCGACACACACACACACACACACACACACACACACACACAACACACACACACACACACACACACACACACACACACACACACGCGCGCGCGCAGGAAAGGAAGGCTCGTGGTGGTGGTGGTGGTGATGGTGGTGGTGGGTGATGGTGGTGGTCCTCCCTTATCACCAGAGCAGAGCAGGGAAGAAGAAAAAGCAAGCAAACAAACAAACAACACAAACAACAATAATCACACACACACACACACACACACACAACACACACACACACACACACACACACACACACACACACACACACACAACACACACACACACACCAAAACAAACAAAACAAACAAAAATAAACAAGTTTTAAACATCGAAAACTTTAAACGTAGAAAACTTGACTCAAATAAACCCAACCCTGTCTGTTAACGTTCCAAACTGACCTGTCCCTGACCCTGCCTGACCCTCGCTGACCCTGCTTAATCCTGACCTGACCTCACACCCTTCCTTTGACCTTTAAAATAACTCTTTCAGCTTAATTCAATGATTTCTTTTTAGGAGTTAATATTTGAGAGAGAGAGAGAGAGAGAGAGAGAGAGAGAGAGAGAGAGAGAGAGAGAGAGAGAGAGAGAGAGAGAGAGAGAGAGAGAGAGAGCCTCAATTTTCCACATCTAACCTCGCTAGTCATGTTTTAAAGTTATCTCGCTTCAAGACACCAGACACCACCAAACACCACACCACGCACACCACAACACCACACACAGCATCAAAACACCCTCTCTTGTTATCGAAACCCACTCATCAACCCACACAAAGAATTCCCGGTGTGTGTGAATGCTCTATGCTCGTGTCTAAAGGGTTGAGGGTCGAGACAAAGGGAGGATGAAGGGAGACAAGGAGAGGAACTAAAGGGTTGAATTTGGGGCTGTTTATGTATGCTGGAGGGGGGGGGGAGCGTGGAGGTGGGTGGAAGATGTTAGTGGACAATACCTTGCCACCTGTTCCTCCCGCCAGGTGTGATGGAGGAGAAGGGGGAGGAGGAGGAGGGGGAGGAGGAGGAGGAGGAGGAGGAAGTGGTGGTGGTGGAGGTGGTGGTGGTATATTTCAAAACAAGTTATCTCTCTCTCTCTCTCTCTCTCTCCTCTCTCTCTCTCTCTCTCTCTCTCTCTCTCTCCTCTTCTCTCTCTCTCTCTCTCTCTCCTCCTCTCTCTCGTACTCCATTCACTAAACCAAAACCACGAAATTTAAACCACCTCCTCCTCTTGCTCCCCCTCCGTCAGCAGTAACTTGGGGCGCTGGCGTAGGTGGGGTGGACTTTGGGGCGTGGGGGGCGTGGGGGGGCGTGGGTGGGCGGGGATCAGAACAAAGAGATCGTGGCGTGGTGTGTGTGATAGCGATGACTCTCCTTGCGGTGCTGATCTCGCCCCCCCACGCCCCCAACAAGCCCCCCCCGTCAGAGACCATCCTCAAGTCGTGGGCGCCGCCGCTAATGGCCGCCCGTCCTATCTTGTTAGGTGTCCGTCTCACTATCATTGGGGAAGATCCGGTCTCGCGCCTTACTAAATCAAAGTCTCTCTCTCTCTCTCTCTCTCTCTCTCTCTCTCTCTCTCTCTCTCTCTCTCTCTCTCTCTCTCTCTCTCTCTCTCTCTCTCTGTGCCATCACCACCTACCTCTCTCATCTTGATAAATTTCATAATTACAGCACACAGTCATCAACCCTTTTACACCATAAATAGACGTACATAGAATCACACACACACACACACACACACACACACACACACACACACACACACACACACACACACACACACACACACACACACACACACACACACACACGAAGACGCGGGAAGGAAAGAAGGAAGAAAAGAAAATGGGAGTAGAAAGGAAGGAAAGAGACCGAAGGGAGAGAGAGAGAGAGAGAGAGAGAGAGAGAGAGAGAGAGAGAGAGAGAGAGAGAGAGAGAGAGAGAGAGAGAATTACAAACTAGTACATAATCTCTTACTTTATTTCTTGACTGTAACACACACACACACACACACACACACACACACACACACACACACACACACACACACACACACACACACACTGACAAACAAACAAACAAAACATTCCCTCCCCCACGGTGGAACACAAACACGCCCATTTACGCTAATTAACCGGTCCATCAGGCCACGTGGGGCGGGGAGCAGGTGAAAAAGGGGGCAGGCCGGACAGGTGTTCCCAGGTGAGGTGGACACGTGGGGATAAGGGACCTGCGTGCGATTCCTGGACCTGATAAGCAGTGGGGTGGAAATCGCGTCTTTTTTTTTTTTTTTACCTTATTATGAAGTAAAATAGTGTTGCTGGAAATTATATACAATTCTTATTCGTATTGAGTAAAAAAAAAAAGATTCTTCGTTTCCTTATTGTGATGTAAAAATAACGTTCCTGTTGAATTATCTACAATCTTTACTCGTGTTAAGTTGAATTTCTTACTTAGCTGAAAAAAAGCTCTGTTGTATGAAAAAAAAAAAGGTAATGTTAAAATAAAAACTTATTATGAGCCAAGTACCGCAGTAGTGAGCCAATTTCAGCTGTTGCGAGCCGTGTTCCTCCCCTCTGAGGCAATTACTGTTGTTGTGAGCCAAATTCCTCCCCTCAGAACCAAATCTCCATCACAAAAAAAAAAAAAAAACTGCTGTGAGCCAAATTCCGCTGTTATGAGCCGAGTACCTCTCCTCTGAGCCGGGTACAGCTGTTGTGAGCGGAGTAACGCGGCTTTGAACCAAATAACGGCGTTTTTAGACTAATTAAACTTTTTATTAACCAACTCCTAGTCTGCTTATGAGCTTATAATTATTTAAGACCCACTTACTGAGCATTATCATTTATTCATTTACATTCTGCTTCTGTAATGTCCGGACCCCAAAGTTGCACAATAAAACTATTATTATTTTTACATCCATTATTGAGAAGCACTTAATATCACACGCATTCCCATTATCAACAGATCATTGACGAGGCACCAGACCGGCTTAATTTACCGCTATCATTAACTGCGCAAGGAGACCAAAAGAGGAGCAACGCCACACTATACCACACCACACCACACCACACCACACCACATCACACCATACCAGAAACAAAAGAAAACAAGACAAAACAAGCTAAGACAAAAACAAACCCATACCATATAAGACCAGGGAAGACCACAACAGACAAGAAGACGAAAGAAGGCGCCGCGACAGACCAAGCCACACCAGACCAAACAAAACAAAACAAGGCCAAACAAGACCAGACAAAACAAGACAAGACATGGTACAAGACAACACCGCACCACACCACATAACACCACACCACACCACACGAAGGCCCGCCATCTCATCAAACCAAGGCGCTCCGAACCCAATTCTTGCCAGAGAGAATTAATGTTGCAGTGCGGATAGAAGCTGCCGAACGGAGGAGCCATTACCTTTGAAATATGAACCGCCGCCAGAGAGAGAGAGAGAGAGAGAGAGAGAGAGAGAGAGGAGATGGGGGACAGTTGCTAGAGGATGTACCATGGAAGGGTCTCTCTCTCTCTCTCTCTCTCTCTCTCTCTCTCTCTCTCTCTCTCTCTCTCTCTCTCTCTCTCTCTCTCTCTCGGTTATCGGATGGTCTGTAGTGAGGAAAGACTCATTATGTCGCATCACTGTTATGTCAGTGTGTGTGTGTGTGTGTGTGTGTTGCAAAGTGACAGGTAACTAAATTAAATAACAATAATAATTAGTAATGAAACTATGTTATTAATGTATAAAGTTTCTGGTGATCAGTAATTAAACACTCACATTTCTTTGACAGACAAATTCCAGTAACACACACACACACACACACACACACACACACACACACACACACACACACACACACACACACACACACACACACACACACACACACACACTACTACTACTACTCCTCTTTCTCCTATTGTTCCTTTTCTTCTCGTATTCATGTTTCTCCTCTCATTCCTCTTTCTCCGTAAACTACCTTAACAAAACTAAAAAAAATAAAATAAAACAACAGCTCAGGAAAGAACTAGACAAAAGACTGACAACCTGATACCTAACCTAACCTAACCTAACATATCCAAACTTAACCAAACCTAACCTAGCATAACATGAACTAACGAAACGTATCGGAACCTAACCTAACCTAACCTAAGCTAACTTAACCTAACTTAATATCCTAACCTAAGTTAATTTAACCTAACCTAACCTATCGTAACCTAACCTAAGCTTACACTACCAAACATAACAACTGGAAGGGGGAAAGGGGAGGAGAGAAGGGGGAAGGGGGAAGAGGGGGTTGTGTTTGTGGAGGTTTGGGTGAGGGAAGGTATGAGGGGAGGCAACGAAGGCTTGGGGTGGGCTAAATGTTGTTGTTGTTGTTGTTGTTGTTGTTGTTAGTGGTGGTGGTGGTGGTGGTGGTGGTCGTAAGTGTTGTTGTTGTTGTTGTTGTTGTTGTTGTTGTTGTGTTATTATTGATGATGATAATGATGGTGCCTTAACGTTATTTTTGTTTACAGACATAAGTTACTCTTACAAACGAACAATAAACAAACAAACACAAAGAAAATAATAGTTAAGATAACAAGCACAAAATATACAACAAAACAACCTACCATTAACTACGGAAAATCACCATTACCTCATTAACACACTTATGCACACACACACCCACCCACTCACCCACAAACCCACCTACACCGACCCATCCAACACTCACCCGCCCACCTACGAAACCACATACCCCTTAACACACACATCCACCCATCCACTCCACACCCTTCCACACCCACGCAGTACAACGGAGAGGCGGCAATCATGGGAACTGATAAGGAATTGGCCACACCAGCGACAGAGATAGCACAACGCCAAAGACCTCACTGATATATTGACGTCTCCTGGTAGAGGGAGGGAGGAGAGAGGAGTGGGAGAGGGAGGGACAGAAGGAAGAAGAAGGGAGAGGAGAAAGGGAGGAGGAGAAATGGATAGGGGCAGGAGGAATAAATGGGATAAAAGAAAGAGAAGAAAAAGGAGAGAAGGATAAGAGGAGGAGGAATGGATGAAGGGAGAGGGGAGAAGAGGAGGAGGAATGGATGAAGGGAGAGGGAAGAAGGGGGAGGATGAATGGATGGGAGAAAAGGAAGAGGAGAAAAGGAAGGAAAGATAAGAGTAAGAGGAATGGATAGAGGGAGGAGGAATGCATGAAGAAAAGGAAGAAGAGGAAAGGAAGAGGGAAAATTGGAAGGAAGAGTATAAATGGAAAGACAGAGAAAGAAGGAATGGATGGAGGACGAAGAAGAGCTAGAAAGAAAGGGAGAGAAGAAAGGGAGGAAGGAATGATGGAGGGAAATGATGGAGGGAGGAGTAATGCATAGGAGGGAAAGGGAAGGATGGATGGATGGAGAAAGGAAGAACTGATGGAGAGAGAGAGAGAGAGAGAGAGAGAGAGAGAGAGAGAGAGAGAGAGAGAGAGAGAGAGAGAGAGAGAGAGACGTACCCAAGCACAAACCATCACATTTCTAGACACAAGTGGACAAGGAAAGTTTGAGGCAGGAAATTTCATTATATCACCCTTCCCTTCCTAGTCATGTCATTATTTCATTTTTCACTTCCACGAATTTCATCATCCGATAAGAAAAGTCGACGAAAAATTAATGATCTACACAACAACATATGATAACGAGACTGAAAAGATCAAATTGTTCTACGGAAGACATTTCATATTTGCATTTCCTTTTTTTGTGTGTGTTCTTTTGTATTAATCATATTTAGAGACTCAGCTGTTATTTTTTGTATCATGTGTATAGTGTTGTCTATTTTAGCTTTATCTATTTTTATTGAACCATTCATTCTGCAGTATTAGGGAAGTAAAGAAAAGTTTACATACACAAACATTTTTTTCAGTATACTACCGTTTATTCATCATATTTTGGAGCAACAGCTGTTTTTTGTTTTGTTTTCATGTATATAGAAAAATCTGGTATGCCTTTTATCCATCCCTTCGTTCTGCAGCATTGGGCGAGTGAGGCAAAAGAGAGGGAAGGCTTGTGGAAACGACAAAAATAAAGGAAGAAAGACCCAGTTTCCTGTCGCCGCCTGGAGACTTGTCCAGTGTGTAAAAGATGCAAGCGCTACGTGGAGGGGGAGGGCACACACACACACACACACACACACACACACACACACACACACACACACACACACAAAAAAAAAAAAAAAAAAAACTCACACACACACACACACACACACACACACACACACACACACACACACACACACACACACACACACACACACACACACACACACACACACACACACACACACACACACACACACACACACACACACACACACACACACACACACACAACAGGAAAACAAAGAGCAGCAAAAGAATCGAAAACAAAATGAATGGACACATCATCTTTGGCTTACTTCTGCCTCACAAAATTCTTCTCCTCCTCCTCCTCCTCTTCTGTCCTCCTCCTCCTCCATGTGTCCTCCTCCTCCTCCTCCTCCTCCTCCTCCTCCTCCTCCTCCTCCTCCTCCTCCTCCTCCTCCTCCTCCTCCTCCAGTTCCATTTTCCCGAGAACATTTGGTATAACTAATGGATAAAAAAGGGAGAAACAAAGAAGCAGACGAGAATTGACGCAATTTTTAGTACTGGGAGAAAGGGACAGAGGGAGGGTGGGCGAAGGGAGGGGCGGCCAGAACGTGAGGGGGTGAGGGGGAGATAATGAGGGGAAACACGAGTGGAAAAAGGACGTTAGGGAAAAAAGGAAAGATCTGAATAAGTAAAATCCAAGAACAGGTACTACTATTCGGGCTGTAAGTGCAGAGTTAATAGGAAGCTTTTAAAAGGATGGTGCAAACAGACAAGTGTGTTTTGTACAGGGATTGCCACGTATAGACTTGATGCCTTCCTGCACCAACCCTTGTGTTCTTTGTTGTTCTGCCTTTGTGTTCCTTAGTGTTCGTAGCCCAATCTATCCTTCTCTACAAGCTAATATTTTGCCACTCACAATATTACCCCCTGATATTAACCGTAGGAGTACGTGAAATATGACACGCTAACACCGTAGACTTTTTAAATTGGCTTTCAGGGGTGACTGAAGAAATTTAACTATTGCTCTTGGTACTACTGCTACAACTACTGCTACTACTAGTAGTAGTAGTAGTACTACTACTACTACTGCTATTACTACTACTACTGCTACTACCACCACTACTACTACTACTACTACTACTACTACTACTACTACTGCCACTACTACTACTACTACTACTACTACTACTACTACTACTACTACTACTACTACTACTACTACTACTACTACTACATCAGTCACATCTTACACAATGGAACAAAGATGCCTTAATAAATAAGTATTACAGTAGCACACTACATTGTAAGCAAGACAGTGGTATGTGTATTGCAAGCCTTCACTGTGGGTCACAGAGCAACGGCCCATCTACTCCCATCTACTCCCATCTACTGTCTGTCTGTCTGTCTGTCTGTATGTATGTATGTATGTATGTATGTTTGTTTATCTCCTCGCTAGCTGAATCTTCAGGAATGAAATATTTTAACGATTTTTCCTCAGTTATCGACTGTGTGTGTGTGTGTGTGTGTGTGTGTGTGTGTGTGTGTGTGTGTGTGAAGCAACTCTCTCTCTCTCTCTCTCTCTCTCTCTCTCTCTCTCTCTCTCTCTCTCTCTCTCTCTCTCTCTCTCTCTCTCTCTCTCTCTCTCTCTCTCTCTCTCAGCATCCATATCAGTATTATCTCAACTTATATATTATTATCAGCTAAAAACAGGAAATGTGTGTGTGTGTGTGTGTGTGTGTGTGTGTGTGTGTGTGTGTGTGTGTGTGTGTGTGTGTGTGTGTGTGTCTAACGTAACAGGATCTTATTGAAATGGAACGACATAGAGAGAGAGAGAGAGAGAGAGAGAGAGAGAGAGAGAGAGAGAGAGAGAGAGAGAGAGAGAGAGAGAGAAGCATGAATGACGATTAATTTTCCCTGTTGTATTCGCTTTTTTTTCAGTTTTTCTTTTTTCATGAAGAAGTTTATGGAATTTTAGTGCAGTTCCCCCCCCCCCCTCTCTCTCTCTCTCTCTCTCTCTCTCTCTCTCTCTCTCTCTCTCTCTCTCTCTCTCTCTCTCTCTCTCTCTCTCTCTCTCTCTCTCTCTCTCTCTCTCTCCTATTACTGTTGTGTTGCTACTGTTTTTCACATTGCATCTTGAAAATGGAAGTACTTGTGTTACTGCTCTTTTTATTTGGTCCAGGGTTTGGTACAGTGTTATTTTTGTGTCTGGAATAAGCTTATTTACTTGTTGGTTAAGTGGCTAAGCTTGTATTACTGTTGTGTTGCTACTGTTTATTACTTACTCTAGCAATAATTTGACCAACTTCCTGATTTGATGCATAAACTCTGTTGTTATTGGCCATTGCTGGATCCAGAAAATGTAAAGTGTTATTCTGGTGTCTGGAAGAAGCTTAGTTACTTCTTACTTTTGTGTGCAAGCTCGCGTTACTGGTTATCACGTAATATAGGAACAACTCAACCTACTTCCTGGTTAAGTACATAAGCTTGCCTCACTCGTGTCATGATTGTACTAGTACTGTGGTGCTTTGAACTGTTGCTGTCACTGCGCCGGGATAATACAAGCACTGTGGAGGTGAACGTGCTGGCTCTGAGGTACTGTTAGCGTGTTGGTGAAGAGAAGGATAGGATGATGGGCAGTTTAGGTTGTGTAAGAAGGAGAATGATGGATCTGCGCGCTTATTTCTCGCGTTCTCAACCAAATGATGCCCTGGCGACTCATTACGGTTTCTGTTTACCCTTGCTTCTGAGTGAGATAGCCTGTGGTCAAGCTGATCTTTTCTGCTCAACTGTTTCAGAACGAGATGAGACTTGCCTTTCAACAACAAAAATTTCTGCTTGTTTTTTTTTTTCTGGTTTCTGAATGATAAAAGCCTAACAGTCTACATAACCTTTGCCCTTTTCGTCTTTCATTGTGTTAACTGGCTAGCTAGATATATGACTGCTCTAGGTGACTTAATGGCTGAATGGCTGGGTATGGCTGACTGGGTGGGTATGGCTGGCTGGCTGACTGACTGGTTAACTGGCTGACTGTTTGGCTGAGTGGCTGACAGTTTAGCTGGCTGGGAGGGTGGCTGGGTGGCTTTGGAAGTGACACAATAGTTCTTATCTGGCGCAGGATGAAGCGTTGGGAAGGGGATCACAAATCACAAAGCGTCACATGAATGAAACAAACAACTCGATATGTATCACCTCCTCCTCTCATTCCTCTTGAGTTATCCTGCAAAGTTACACGCCCTCCCTTCATGTGTCTCAGAGCAAAGGTGGCGATTGTTTGACCTGTTTCGCTTGATTACGCCAGAGAGAGAGAGAGAGAGAGAGAGAGAGAGAGAGAGAGAGAGAGAGAGAGAGAGAGAGAGAGAGAGAGAGAAGCAGGATAAACACGTGGAAACAGAGAGAGACAGGGAGAGAGAGAGAGAGAGAGAGAGAGAGAGAGAGAGAGAGAGAGAGAGAGAGAGAGAGAGAGAGGGGATAACAAGAGGTAGAAATAGATGACTGACTGACGAAACGGATGAAAAGGAAGCGGTCTTGTGTCCCGAGGCTGACGAAGTTGACGTGACTATGGCTGGGTGAAGATAATGAGAGAGAGAGAGAGAGAGAGAGAGAGAGAGAGAGAGAGAGAGAGAGAGTTGTGTAACGCTTCCACAATGAATAAGTTAATATAGTTTTTTTTATAAATGAAAGGTCACTTCCCTGTATGTGTAATGGGGGAGGTGTGCGCTTTTTAATTTCATTACTAGTTTCGTCTTATATATATATATATATATATATATATATATATATATATATATATATATATATATATATATATATATATATATATATATATATTCTTTTTTTCTGTTTTTCTTTTTTTTTACGATATTGATAAATTTGGGGTAAATAAAATATCTATCTTTCCGGCTGTCCAACTGTTTATGTACCTGTCTGTCTATCTCTCTCTTTCTCTATCTATCTATTTATCTATCTACCTATCTATTTTTTCGTCTATCTATTTGTCTAAGCGTCTGTCTATGTGTCTATTTATCTATCTAACTAGCTATCTATCCACTCATCCATCTATCTATATGTTTACCTATCTGTCTACCCACTTATCCCTCCATCTATCTGTGTGTGTGTGTGTGTGTGTGTGTGTTGTGCTTCCCAGTCAGGTCCGTGTACAAGGGTCTCTCTGGGTGCAAGGAATTAGTGTCAGCAGGGCCAGGGCAGCTCAATGCATTCCCGCACCACCGTCAGCACAATTTTTTTTTATTTTCCTCCCCCCAAGAGGCTTCCAGTAACCACCCTCACAAGCACATCCTCCTCTGGTTAGTCCTCCCCTGGTTCGGCCTCGTTCGAACCACGCCCTGATGGATTAGGTAAGGTTAGGATGTTTGTCCTGTAGTTTATTTATTTATTTATTTATTTTTATTTTTTATTTTTTAGTCCTCGTCTCCATTTTCTATTTTCATTTTGCTTTTTGTTTTCTTCTTTTTTTCCTTTAGTTGATTTTTTTTACTGAGCTTGATCTTTAAACTTATTGTTTTTATACCTTTTTTTATTTTCTTCTTGTCCTCTTTTTCTTCCTTTCTAAACCTCTATTCTCGTCTCCATCTTCTTTTATATTCACTTTTTTTTCTTTTCCCTTCCTTCCGTCAGTCTTTTCTATCCCAGTTTATCCTGTATTTTTTTAATCCTCTTTCGCCATATCTCTAAACCGCTATTCCATTCTCCTGTGTTAAACTTTTTTTTTTTTTATTGGGTGTGAAATATAGATGGAAATTATTGTATGTTGAATTAGATTTGTATATTGTATGTTCTTTTTTTTTTTCTTACTAAGCATTCTCTTTTCTAGTTTTCCTTTTTTGTCCTCATCTTCCCATTTCTCTCCCCTTCCGTCACTTTCACTCTCTCACTGTCTCTTACTCTCTCTCCATTCTTCTGCCCTTGTTTTTTAATTGTTTCAAATTTATATGTTGTATGTTTCTTTGTTTTTATTTTACCAAGAATATGTTATAGTCATTTTCTCCTTTTCCTCTCCTTTTGTCACTCTCCCTCTCTTGCTTTCTCCCTCTTCATCCCTCTCTCTTGCTTTTTTTTATATATTTTACCAAGAATATCTGTTTACTCTGTCTTTTTATACTCAATTTATCCTTTTCCTCTCTCTATCCGTCCCTCTCTCTATCCGTCTCTCTCTCTATCCGTCTCTCTCTCTCTCTCTCTCTCTCTCTCTCTCTCTCTCTCTCTCTCTCTCTCTCTCTCTCTCTCTCTCTCTCTCTCTCTCTCTCTCTCTCTCTCTCTCTCTCTCTCTCTGTGTGTGTGTGTGTGTGTGTGTGTGTGTGTGTGTGTGTGTGTGTGTGTGTGTGTGTTGGTTTGTGGGTGAGTTTTACATAATGATATTGATGTCCTTCTTCTTCTTCTTCTTCCTCTTTTTCTTCTTCTTCTTCTTTTATTTTATCTTCTTCTTCTTCTTCTTCTTCTTCTTCTTCTTCTTTTTATCTTCTTCTTCTTCTTCTTCTTCTTCTTCTTCTTCTTCTTCTTCTTCTTCTTCTTCTTCTTCTTTATTTTATCTTCTTCTTCTTCTTCTTCTTTTATTTTATCTTCTTCTTCTTCTTCTTCTTCTTCTTTTATTTTATTTTCTTCTTCTTCTTCTTCTTCTTCTTCTTCTTCATCTTCTTCTTTTTGAAGAAGAAGAAGAAGAGAGAGAGAGAGAGAGAGAGAGAGAGAGAGAGAGAGAGAGAGAGAGAGAGAGAGAGAGAAAGAGAGAGAGCTCCTGCAGTAGATCATGCCTTACGTGGAGGTAATCTCTCTACCGGAGCATGAGGAAGTACGTGCCCGCTCCTCCTCCTCCTCCTCCTCCTCCTCCTCCTCCTCCTCCTCCTCCTCCTCCTCCTCCTCCTCCCGTAGTGAACGCTCCTCCACGCTCCTCTGATCACACGCTATTGGATTCCTTCGTGGAGGAGACAAGATAAAGGAAGGAGAGAAGGAAAGGATAGGAAGAAGATAGGAAAAAAGAAAGTAGAAGGGATTAAGGAAGAAGGGATAGAGAAGGATGGAATGCGGAAGTGAGAGAAGAGAATAGTGATGAAGATGTGAAAGAAAAACGGAAGCTTAGAAAAGTACATGAAATAATACAATAAAAAAAAAAATAGAAAGTAGTAAAGGAAAATAAAAACTGACGATAAAAAAAGACAAAATGGCAAAGATGATGGGAAAAGATAAAAGAAAAGGAGGGAAGACGATGGAAAAGAGGGAGATGCTTAAAAAAAAAGGGGTAGAAGAAAGAAGAGAGTAGACAGGGATAATGAATAACAAGAAAAACACAGTGAAGAAAATGAAAAGGTGCCAGGAGAGATGAGAGATTGGAGAGAGCACTTGACAACGAAGTGCAAATGAAGGAAGAGGGATAGGCAGAGATAAATGGAGAGAAAGGAAGCAGAAGGAAAATGGAATACGTTGCAAACTATCTCTATTTCCTTCCTGAATCATAATAAGGGAGAGAAAGATTTTCCCTTCCTTTTTCCCTTCCCTTCCCTTCCCTTCCCTTCCCTTTCATCGACCCACTCTTGTCCCTTTACCGTTTATCTGTTATCATATCGTTCTCCTATTTATCACACTGGCCGGGCTCATCTCCAACCATCACCATCACTATCATCATCATCATCATCACCATCATTGTATTTTCTTTCATTATTTTCAGTGTTTTAAAATTCATCGGTTTCTTTCTGTACTATTTTTTGTACTTCTCGTTCCCATACTTTATTTAAATTATTAGTTCTTTCTGCCGCTTTGACTCTCTCTCTCTCTCTCTCTCTCTCTCTCTCTCTCTCTCTCTCTCTCTCTCTCTCTCTCTCTCTCTCTCTCTCTCTCGCCCTGGTCCAATCTCCCAGGGCGGGCTTGGTCTTAACATTAACATCACTAAATAAACATCACGTGATCACAAGGGAAAGACGATCTGGCATCCATCACCATCGCATTAAATTCCTATGTATTTTGCAGGATCGAGGCCGGAAAGAGAGAGAGAGAGAGAGAGAGAGAGAGAGAGAGAGAGAGAGAGAGAGAGAGAGAGAGAGAATTGTGATTATTTATTTATTTCCACCTGTCTCTCTATCTCCACGTAAATGTTTATTTGTTCCCCCGTTTTCTTTTTTGAAGGGTAAACTAAAATTAAGGAACATACATGGTATTGGAGCTTTTAATATTGTAGACATACTTACAACAGTCCTTTTCTCCTCTCTAATACGTCAAGTTGCTTCATTCCTTCGCATTACGAGGAGGAGGAGGAGGAGGAGGAGAAGGAGGAGGAGGAGGAGAAGGAGGAGGAAGAGGAGGAGGAGGAGATAACAAGGAACATTTTTCTCTCTAATTTCCGCATTATCTCTGATCTCTCTCCCGATTACTGTTTCTTTTCATCTTGTTTATCCATCTTACTACTTATAGCATTAATCCCTTTACAAGTCTCTCTCTCTCTCTCTCTCTCTCTCTCTCTCTCTCTCTCTCTCTCTCTCTCTCTCTCTCTCTCTCTCTCTCTCTCTCTCTCTCTCTCTCTCTCTCTCTCTCATACACGTGCTAGTTTTATTATCTTATTTTCAAACAGCTCCCTCGTACTCTCACTTCTATTCCTCCTCCTCCTCCTCCTCCTTCAGCAGTAGGCAATCTCCTCCCGCGGCCAGGGTACTACAAAAGGGAACTGAGAAGATCTATATCCAAAATTTCTCGTTCCCTTAATGTTCCCTGAAGCTGGGGATGATGCTCTCTCTCTCTCTCTCTCTCTCTCTCTCTCTCTCTCTCTCTCTCTCTCTCTCTCTCTCTCTCTCTCTCTCGTTTTTTGTTGCTCATATTTATCTTGTTCTTTTTTTCTGTTTGTGTTTTTTTTGCTTATATTTCTTATTTTTCTTTTGTTTTTTTCTCTTCCTCCTCTTCCTCCTCCCAATTATCCTCCTCCTCCTCCTCCTCCTCCTCCTCCTCCTCCTCCTCCTCCTCCTCCTCCTCCTCCTCCTCTTCCTCCTCTTCTTCTTCTTCTTCTTCTCCTCTTCTCCTCCTCCTCCTCCTTTTCTTCTCCTCCTCTTCTCCTCCTCCTCCTCCTCCTCCTCCTCCTCCTCCTCCTCCTCCTCCTCCTCCTCCTCTTCCTCCTCCTCCTCCTCCTTCTCGTCTTCTTCTTCTTCTTCTACTACTACTGCCACCACCACGACCTCTACCACCACCACCAGCACCTCTACTACTACTACTACTACTACTACTAGTACAACCATCATCTCTAATACTATAAAAGATTGCTACTCTCCTTTCACCTTTTGTTGTGAACGAGTATTTTTTTTTCTCCCGTTTGTTATATAATGTTAAGCCTTTTCTTTGAAGAGTGGAGAGGGAGAGGGAGAGTGAAGAGTGAAGAGTGAGCTATAGGTACGAAAGAGAGAAAGAAGAGGGGAGGCGGACGAGGGGGTGGGGATACGAGGAAACGTATGAGGAAGGGAGAGAAAACATATTTACCAATTGCGAGATTGATAAGTAGAGAGAGAGAGAGAGAGAGAGAGAGAGAGAGAGAGAGAGAGAGAGAGAGAGAGAGAGAGAGAAACACACAAGCACACAAACAAATAAAGAACAAATATTGATAGTTTGGTTCAATTACGTAGGCAAACAGTAGATAAAATAAAAATATAGATGCAAGAATAGATATGTAATTAAATATATGTATCGATAGATAAATAAATGGATAAATAGCTAACTAGCTAAAATAAGTACTTCGACATGAGTACATAAAAAAACATGAAAGAGAGAGAGAGAGAGAGAGAGAGAGAGAGAGAGAGAGAGAGAGAGAGAGAGAGAGAGAGAGAGAGAGATGAGCTTGGCAAAATGGCATAATCAGAATAAAAGAAGATTACATAATAAAGTTCCATTATAAGCAGAAAGGTAATGCAGAGTTATGGGAGGGAAGGAGGGAGGGAAAGAGGGAGGGAGGGAGGGAAGGAAGAATTTCATTGCTTCCACGGCGTTCTTCTTCTTTAGTGTCGTAACAAACGCCTTCCATTATTTCTTCTTTATTCCTCCCTGCTGAAAATTCTTGAAGCTTGACCGTGTGTTTGCGAGGACTGGGGGAAAAAAAGAGAGGAAAAAGGTAAGGGAGAAATGGAAAAAGTGGCGTCTATCTTGAAGGAAATGAAAAAACCGAAAGGAAAAGTGGAAATTGGGAAAAATGGATAGACACTGATGAAAATGAAGAAAAGTGATGCCAGTCCTGAAAAGGGGAAAGGCTAAAAGGGAGAAAAAAAAAGCTTCTCTTGAAAAAAAAATTAAAAAGGTGTGAAAAGGAAAAGCTAGTACCTGCTTAAAAATTAAAAGAAAAGGTAAAGAAAAAGGGAAAAGTGGCTTCTATCTTCAAAATAAGGAAAGGAAAACAGGGAACATGGAAAAAGGAAAAGGAGATGTTTATTTAAAAAAAGAAAAAGAGAGCAAAGGATACAAAAAGAAGGGAAAAATTGTGGCTATTTTGAAAAGGGGAAAAGAGAAAAAGTGAAAAAAGTAAAAATGTTATATCTATCTTGAAAAAGAAAAGAGGAAAACGAAAAAGAAAATGGAAAAGCAGAAAAGTAAGAAGCGAGAAACGGTGCTTTACTTTACATCAAGGGAAAAGAAAACTGAAATAAGCAAAAGAAAAAACGAAACAACAAAAACGAGAAAACAAGAAAAAAAAAAGATTGGTATTCTCCTGCAAACTCATCTTTTTTCTAATCTTATTTCTTTCCCTTCTTTTTAGTACTCTGGTTTCTTATTGTTTTGTACAAGCTTATCATCCTTCCTTAGAATTCTATATATATATATATATATATATATATATATATATATATATATATATATATATATATATATATATATATATATATATATATATAATTCCGCTTCAGACAGAGAGAGAGAGAGAGAGAGAGAGAGAGAGAGAGAGAGAGAGAGAGAGAGAGAGAGAGAGAGAGAGAGTTAAGAAGGCAAGAATATTTTCATTAAGTGTCAGGTCAGCTGGTTTCCCTTCGCCTCTCCGCGCCAGGTGCAAATGACTTTCCACCTGAGATTCCCATTACCCCGAGTTATTATACTGGAAGAGGGAGAGGGAGAGAGGGAGGGGGAGAGAGAGGGAGAGAGGGAGGGGGGAGGAAGAGGGGAGAGGAAGAAGGGTAATCATTTTCTCTCCCTGACTGATTCATATTTCTCTCTCTCTCTCTCTCTCTCTCTCTCTCTCTCTCTCTCTCTCTCTCTCTCTCTCTCTCTCTCTCTCTCTCTCTCTCTCTCTATCTCCCCCTTCGGTCTCTTTCCTTCCTTTCTATGCCCATTTTCTTCAATCTGTGCGTCCATCCCTGTGGCAGAAAAAAAAGTAAAAAAAAAAATAATAATGTAAATGTTTTGCCCCCTAAGGCTGCATGTCTGGTTGATTGGGGGGGCCTCCTTCACCCACCCTCACTCCCAGTTGCGATGACCCCTCCCCCATCCCACCCCCCACCACCACACGATCCCATCTCCAGCCTCACCCCATCCCCGCCCCCACCCAACCAGTTCACGGACAGGAACACGGAAATACCTACACACACACACACACACACACACACACACACACACACACACACACACACACACACACACACACACACACACACGCACGCAATACACACACACGAGAGTTGGATCACCGCAATATTTAACTGGCCTGAGGCACTACGGGCGGGAGGGGAGGAAGAGGAGGAGGAGGGGGAGGAGGAGGAGGAGGAGGAGGAGGAGGAGGAGTGGCAGATCACCATTCCTCCACCACATCTCTCTCCCCCTCCCTTATCCAGTCCTCCTACCACACTCCTCCCCCCGGATATCTGATCCCCACTACAGAGGTGATGTGGTGGTTGTGGTGTGGTGGTGGTGGTGGTGGTGGTGGTGTTTGGTATTTTATGGTGTAGTACAGTATATGAAGATTGGGAAACGGAAGGAAAAAAAAGGGAGAGGTTTTGAAATGCAGTGTTTTAAAAGTAAGGAAAGTGGAGATTGAGAGAATACAAGATAACGGGAATGAATTAAAAAAAGAAGGAAAGGAAAAAGGAAAAGACAGGATGCGGGAATTTTGGTTTTATGGAAAGTTGTTGCCAAAAGAGAGAGAGAGAGAGAGAGAGAGAGAGAGAGAGAGAGAGAGAGAGAGAGAGAGAGAGAGATATTCTCTCTCTCTCTCTCTCTCTCTCTCTCTCTCTCTCTCTCTCTCTCTCTCTCTCTCTCTCTCTCTCTCTCTCTCTCTCTCTCTCTCTCTCCGCAATTGTCAGGCTCTCTCTCGTGGAGGATGTGCTGGAGGAGGAGGAGGAGGAGGAGGAGGAGGAGGAGGAGGAGGAGGAGGAGGAAGAGGAAGAGGAAGAGAAGGAGTAGGAGGAGAAGGAGGAGGAGGAAGGGTATGAAGACAAGGTGAAATGGTACCAGAAAAATAAAGATGAGAGAGAGAGAGAGAGAGAGAGAGAGAGAGAGAGAGAGAGAGAGAGAGAGAGAGAGAGTAATGGACTGATCTAGTACAAAGATAATACAAGTAAAAATTGAAATAAACTAAACTTTGGGAAGGAGATAAGAAAAGAATGTCACGCCAGGAGAAGGGGGAGGGGGCGGCGGTAGGATGAATATATGTGTGTGTGTGTGTGTGTGTGTGTGTGTGTGTGTGTGTGTGTGTGTGTGTGTGTGTACTACCTAACCATGAGTATGAACAGATATTGCGCGTAACATGAAGTCATAAACTAAACGAAACATTCATGGCGCGGTGGACGCTGAGAGACGCGAAGGAATGTAACCAAATTATAAATTCACTTTGCGGCGCCTCTCTCAGTGTGTGTGTGTGTGTGTGTGTGTGTGTGTGTGTGTGTGTTCTCTCCCTCATCAATACTTCTGAAGACTTTTTATCTGTTGCTTATATATTTTTTTATATTTCTTTCTTTCAGTAAGCCAAGAATCACGTCACTCGCCAGATTCAGTTCCCAGGGAGTGATCGTATTAATATCTGGCGTCTTTTCTTCTCTCTCTCTCAAACTTTCTCATGCTCTTCTATTCAGTGTCAGTAAGAACAAGGACGATGTGTTGCTTTTATGTTTTAAGGAGGTGGTGTGAGGCGGGTCCGGACTTTGAGATTCTGAGCAGGGAGTGATGGAGGGAAGCGAAACCAAGAAAGAAATGAGATGGAGCGATTAGGAACAAAAAAGAATGATTAATAACGATGGGAGATTACTGAGTGCTGAGTAGAAAGAAGAGAAGGGGGAGGAGGAGGAGGAGGAGGAGGAGGAGGAGGAGGAGAATTAGATGATGATAAGGTGTTTTCGTGACTTCCTCTTTTCGTTTTCTTAAGATTTGTTATTGTATTTCACTGAGAGAGAGAGAGAGAGAGAGAGAGAGAGAGAGAGAGAGAGAGAGAGAGAGAGAGAGAAATTACATTCGCGTATATAAATTACTGATGGGTTGCGAGTGTGTGTGTGTGTGTGTGTGTGTGTGTGTGTGTGTGTGCGTGCGCCTCACTTTCCATCACGTCTTGCTCCTTTCTCTTCCCCATACTCGTCCGTCATTCCTCTTGCAGTCTCACTCTCTCTCTCTCTCTCTCTCTCTCTCTCTCTCTCTCTCTCTCTCTCTCTCTCTCTCTCTCTCTCTCTCTCTCTCTCTCTCTTATCGTCTGATTTTCCTTTGCATATTCCTCTTTTCCCCATACTATCCGCTCTTTCTCTTTTCCTATTGACCTTTTTCTCTTCTTCCACTTCCTCCTCCTCTTCATTCCTTTTCTTTCCTTCCTCTTCCTTACGTCTTTCCACTTTCCACCTTCCTTCGCTTTCCATTCACTGCAGATGTCTGTTATTATCCTGTAGTTCAGTAATTTTTGTTCTAATAATAATAATTACCACATATATGCGTCTGTACAGAGAGAGAGAGAGAGAGAGAGAGAGAGAGAGAGAGAGAGAGAGAGAGAGAGAGAGAGAGAGAGAGAGCATTTTTCTTCCCACAAGTTGGTTTTGTATTCATCAAAACTTATCAAATCGGTGTATGAACTTTCTTCCCGAGCATTCTTTCCTTCTCCTTTTCCCTCTCCTCCTCCTCTTCTTCTTCCTCCTGTTTTTCATCATCATCATCATCACCAATCATAAATATCGTCATCTTCATCCCACTCCTTTTTCGTTCTCCCTCTTCTTTCTCTGATGCTACTGTTCTCCTCCTCCTCCTCCTCCTCCTCCTCCTCCTCCTCCTCCTCCTCCTCCTCCTCCTCCTCCTCCTCTCTTTTCTTGTATACCAACGACTTAGAAATTGGACTGAAATCCATTTTCATAAAGTTTGCAAAAGGCACAGAGAAAGCGGGGGTTGGGGATGGGGGGATGGAGGAAGACGAGATGAAGCGCGGTGGAGGTAAGTACACGGTGACCTGACAGGTGACAGGTGGCAGGTCATCAGCGTGTAGTAGCGTGCTTTATCTGGAATTATAATGCTCTGTGCTGGATTGGTAATGTTAATAAGCTGTCGTATTGCCTGTGACGTGAAGGTTGGGCCGCTTTGTGTGACAATTGATCAAAGGTGCGGGTATGAGGTCTTTATGAGTGTTGAAGGTATAAGTGTTGTGAAGGAGGGAGAGATACAGACAGTCGGACAAAAAAATTGAAAATAACATCGTGGTCTCTTTGTCTCTCGCTTGTGAGTAGCATTAGATATCACGACAAAAAAAAGTTTGAGTGAGAGATGCCAGGTGTAGTAATTACCGTGTCCACTCCTTGCGCATTAAACCTGCAGGCTGACCCAATTTTTGTCCCTCCCTGCAAACAACTAAATCAACAATGAAAAGCCATCAGCGCTATTGTTGCAGAGAAGAGAGAGAGAGAGAGAGAGAGAGAGAGAGAGAGAGAGAGAGAGAGAGAGAGAGAGAGAGAGAGAGAGAGAGCACACACACACCGACGCCCCAAAATTAATCCTTAATTTCCTGACATTCCTCCCTCATTGAGTACTCGCGGGTTGTGTGTGTTTAGTTACTCAGTGGTCCTCCTCGTCATGCCGCCGCTACTCCCTCTCGTAATTGCGAACCCTCACATATTCCTAACCTCTCTTCTACATTTGCTTTATTCACTCGCTCTTCATTCTCCAGTGTGGCGTAAGGAGGAAAGAGCAGAAGAGCTCTCTCACTTCCGCTGACCCTCACATATTCCTAACCTCTCTTCTACATTTACTTTATTCACTAGCCCTCCATTCTCCTGTATGACGTGAGAGAGAGTGCAGAAGAACTCTCTCACTCTCTTCCTTTCTATTCAACTGTTATCTCTGCTTTTAATAATGAACATATGCAGAGTGGGGCAGTTCATTGATATAAATTACCTCGTTATGATCACCCATTTCCTCTTTACCTCCTGCTCCCATGTTCCTCCTCCTCCTCCTCCTCCTCCTCCTCCTCCTCCTCCTCCTCCCCCTGGCTCGTTGATCACTTTATTAAACAAAGTACCGCCTTGATTGGTTAGCTAATACCGGATGCAGTTTCAATAATGCAGGTATGAGTTCTGAGTCGACTGGTTAGTGGCGCTGCCGAGCATTGTGTGTGTGTGTGTGTGTGTGTGTGTGTGTGTGTGTGGGGGGTGGGGTGCCGATTGGTCTGTATGTTAGTGTTTTATTTGATTTGATTTTTTATTTTTCCGTGTGCTTTTTTCGTTCTTTTATCTCTTTCTGTTTATATCTTTCAGCAGTTAATTTGTTACTTGCTCTCTCTCTCTCTCTCTCTCTCTCTCTCTCTCTCTCTCTCTCTCTCTCTCTCTCTCTCTCTCTCTCTCTCTCTCTCTCTCTCTCTCTCTCCTTTTTCTTATACCTTCATACTTTGTTTATTCCAGTAAATATAATCTTTCTCTTCCGTCTTTCCTTCCTTCTCCCTTCCCTTCTTATCCTTCATCCTTCAGGCCTTCCTGCTATCTTTCCATCTATACCCCCTTCCCCTCTCTTCCCCTCTATTCCTTCTTTCTCTTCCTGTTCTTCTCTCTTACCTTATAGCTCTCCTCCTTCTTCGTCTATTCCCTGCCGGCTCTTGCACCCTCTATCCTTGGCTCTCTCTTCCCCTCTTCTAGGTTTTCAGACGAGGGGAGGAAAGGGAGGCGAGGGGAACACACCAGCTGGACCTTGGACTGTTTGGAAGAGCTGAGTTGGATTAATTAAAGTGAGGGGGAACTTTAAGGTCATCGCCTCCCCGTTCCTCTCCCCTTCACTCCTCTTTGTTTCCCTCTCTGTATCGTGTCTTATTCCTCCTTTTCCTCCTCTGCCTTTATATATATATATATATTTTTTTTTCCTTCTCCTTGCTTTCTCTATCATTTTCAGCGTTTCCTTCCATAATTTTTCGTATGTTTCTCTCTCTCTCTCTCTCTCTCTCTCTCTCTCTCTCTCTCTCTCTCTCTCTCTCTCTCTCTCTCTCTCTCTCTCTCTCTCTCTCTCTCGCTAATAATGATGAAAGGACAATGTAAGGAAACGATGATTACGATGATGGTGGTAAAAAAAAAAAATTTAAACAACAGCAGCAGCAGCAACAACAGTTAATGGCAGCATTGTTAACTCAGCAACACCACCACAACCATGCCCAACACAACAACAACAACAACAACAACAACAACAACAACAACAATAGCTAATGGCAACACCGTTAACTCAGCAACCTCACAACCACCACCAACACAAACAACAAGTACAACGACAACGGTAACAGATAAACAACAACAAAAAATAAAATGATAATAATAATAATAATAATAATAATAATAATAATAATAATAATAATGCAGAAAAAAATATAGTAAGTTATTGTATTATATGAAAACACTTGATTCGTACATACAGACATCATTAATAGCACCCATATTTTATAAAAGAAAGATACTTAACACTCTCATTTCATTATCCTAAGCACGAGAATAGCACACAAATGCACGCCACTTTTCCAGAAGACTAAGAGG
>NW_026973751.1:307500-392500 GCF_035594125.1 Scylla paramamosain
GAGAGAGAGAGAGAGAGAGAGAGAGAGAGAGAGGCTGCCCATTAACGTACGATACGTGTGTGTGAGTGTGATTATATGAAATGGAAGAAAAAGAAAACGGTACTTTTTATATCAAATTTTTTTCACTACTACTACTACTACTACTACTACTACTACTACTACTACTACTACTACTACTACTACTCCTACTTTTACTGCTACTATTATCACACCTGGCCTAATTAGCAGGAAATTGATGTAAATTAGCAATGCGGTATTCAAGTGTTGGAGGGAGGAGGAGAAGGAGAGAGGAGAGAACAATATGTACCATTCTCTCTCTCTCTCTCTCTCTCTCTCTCTCTCTCTCTCTCTCTCTCTCTCTCTCTCTCTCTCTCTCTCTCTCTCTCTCTCTCTGACTGTCTTCAGCCTCTCTCTCGCTATCACAAGCACATGCACAAGACTTTCTTCTTTCTCTCACCCCTATTCTGTCCACCTTTCTAATGCAAGAGTTAACCAGTATTGTCAATCAATCACCACTATTCTGTCCTCCTCTCAATTGCAAGAGTTAACTCTCTGCCTCTCGTTGCCATTGATCAGTGACTCTCCTACGTAAAATTAATAAATAAAATAATTTTATATATAAAATGAATGACCAATTAAATTAAAGAACGAAAGTTTTGTAAGCCTAATTTAGCCTAATCTAGCCTAGCCTAACTTAACTGAACCCAGTGTATCTGTCAGATGAAAATGCTAATGTCACTTCAATATTATTCTCAAGAAACTGTAAACTTTTTAATCAATTTCCTATTTTTGTAACTTGCTTTACTTTCTATCTTGTTTGTTTTCGTAATGATTTATTTCCCAGGCAAAAGTTTCAAATATTTTTGATCATAAAGAAAAGAAACACACAAATATATGTTAATTAATAAGGAATTTGTTTAATTTATTTATTTTTATCTCTTGAGAGAGAGAGAGAGAGAGAGAGAGAGAGAGAGAGAGAGAGAGAGAGAGAGAGAGAGAGAGAGAGACCAAATGAAATATAATAGAGAACAAATTATGAGGGAAAAAGTAGAAAATAGAAACGAATAAATAAATACATAATGTAATATAATACAGAACAAATTAGGATTAAAAAAAATAAATGAAGGGCAGAGTGACAATATACAGAGCGTGGTGCAGAGCGTACATTAACCTGTGGCAGACCAAGTTGTATAAATAATTTAATGCCGTCTTTAAAACGGTCTGATCCAATAAATACACGAGTCATGGGTGAAAAATGCAGGTTTCCTGTGTCCCTTGCACGTGCCAGCGATCAGCTGTAATGTTTGTTTACGTCATCACCTGACTGACAGGCCGTGAGGAGGGAAACACTGGGAGAGATAAACATATTATATAGATAGTGAAAGAGAAGACACAAGGAACACAGTAATGAAGAGAAACATGAAGGAAGCGCCGCTGAATGAACTAATCTTCCCTACAAGAAGCTGAACTTGAGAAGCAAGGACTGGATGGCCAAACTGGTCACAAGAAAAGAGGATTGTGTCTTTTCCAGGCATCCGTCTATCAGGACATAAGGACGCAAGGGAAGCTGTCAGAGTAAGTAGTACTCTTACAGACACATGTCTCAGTCTCTTTTTTTTTCGGTATTGTTATACCAGGGGTATGGGTTCGGGTGGCAGCACTGTGGAGGTGGCAGACTGGGAGAGGCGGGAACAGGGAGAGAGGGGAGACGCGTGGCCAGAGAGGAGGCCAGCGTGTGCCTGCCTGTTTTGGAAGTGTTTCCCTGCCTGTTGAGTGCCTGTCGTGCCCTGGGAGGCTTGTGGTGCCCCTGTAAACTTCTAAAGCAGTGTACTTGCAGAGGATTTGTCGATAAACCTAGGAAATAGTGCCCGTGTTTTCCCTTGTGCCCCGGCTGTGCCCCGGCCTCGTGTGTGTGTGTGTGTGTGTTGTCCCGGCGTCCCCGCTGCTCTAGTTTCTTGACCTGTGCCTGTGTGGATAACACGCCTTCCCGAGTGAGGGGTGGGCACAACAGTATTATTAGAAACATGAACCGTCTAACAGCCACGAAAAAAGAAATTAAATTTTTCGTATGGAGAAGCAAAAATCACAGGAATTTGGCTTTCTAAACTAACCTAATTCACTCACCCTTCTCTCTCTCTCTCTCTCTCTCTCTCTCTCTCTCTCTCTCTCTCTCTCTCTCTCTCTCTCTCTCTCTCTCTCTCTCTCTCTCTCTCTCTCTCTCTCTCTCTCTGTCAAATGTGCAGGTATGGCAGTCCATGGAAGTAATGTTTGGCAGAGCAAAGGACTGACTTGTGTTCCTTGTTGATAACAAACAAACATGAGCAGGCAGGGTGTAGTAATGTTTTGATGCTACACTGATGCATTGACAAATAATAATCATAAATGGTTTATTAATAATCCAGTTAGGACTAAATTTATATTGTACTGAATAAAAAATAAAATGTGATAAATATACGCTTAAAATTAGGATCTTATTAACTAAGATGGTATTACAGGAGGAGGAGGAGGAGGAGAAAGTATTGTATTGCTGTACAGGAGGAGGAAGAGAATTTGTGTTGCTGGCAAGAGGAAGAGATTTTGTGTTGCTGGGAAGGGGAAGAAGAAATTTTGGGCAGTGATGGAGAACGTGGGTCCCTCCTGGCTGGGTCCTGCATCCTGGTGGTATGAGTTGCCAGCGCTGCATCTCTTCTACATTGCTGCCATGCCAGGTGACTGAGGCAGCCTGGCAATATATAGCAAAGTGGAATGTTGTTATGGGCAGCTAATGTATGTGCACAGGAAAAATAAATGCTGGATTCTTTAAAAAATCAGTTTATCTGTATTTTACTGGAGAAAGGCCAAGCATAAGTTAAAAGTAATTGTGTGGGATCCAAGGAATTAGTAATGTTTTCTTTGAAAGCTACTTGGATGAATTTCAATGGAGAAAAAGGTTCTGATAAACTGGAATGGCTGCCTTCACCATTCTTTTACTTGTCAATCAGTGGTAGGTGTCTGACTTCTTAAATATCACAGCCACACATGATGCCTGTCTCATGACACAAAAGTAGTACAGTTGAACACCCACGCTATAACCACTTGGGTTTAACTCGGAAGGTTCACCCCCTGTGGATGCTCCGTAACAAGTCACTCAAACTGCCATGCATCAGTGGCTTTGCCTTACCTTACCTTACCTTACTGCAGTGTCTTATCCTCCAGTACATTAGCAACTATGGACCTCTACTCGTGTCTGTCTTATGTAGCTTGTATCATCTGCACTGCTGTCATCCTTGCACTTGTCAGCTTCACCAAACTTTCCATGTATATCTCCCCTGCGTCTTTTTCTTCTACTCCCCTCTATCATTCCCCTCGGAACAGCAATGACTGTGTATGAAGTGTTTATTGACTGGTGACAGCAAGGTATGTGGCATCAACCCTTGCTCTTGTAAAACTGAGCCTGGCCAGTTGCAGAACACAGTATGACAGTTTGATGCCATTTTCATGAGTAAATTTTAATTTTAAATGAAGTCTGACGGTATATTTCAACTTCCAAACCTAACCATGAAGTTTTGTCTCCCTGCACCCCTGAACAGTCTCACCAGCTGCCTTGCTTCACTCCCCTGGCCATGTGAAACAGGCAGGGCCAGCAGCTGTCATGAGCCAGTCACAGTGTACACTATCACAGTGCATAGTATCTGCCCAGTCCAGTATTTCCATTCCTTGCATTAATGTATTTTATTTTATTTATTTATTTATTTTATGTAAGAGAGACACAGGCCAAGGGGAATAAATAGTGAAAAAAAGACCACTGAGGTGCCAGTCTCAAAAGAAAGGTCAGAATGAGAGGATAAATGTTTTAAAACCTTTGTCTTGAAAGAGTTCAATTCATAGGAAGGAGGAAATACAGAAGCAGACAGGGAGTTCCAGTGTATGCCATGAATAGATCCCCTTTTGTGTGTGTGTGTGTGTGTGTGTGTGTGTGTGTGTGTTTTATGTAGGAGGGGACACTGGCCAAGGGCAACAAAAATTCAATAAAAAAAAATGGCCACTGAAATGCCAGTCCCATAAAAGGGTCCAAAGCGGGTAGTCAAAAATTGAAGGACAAGTGTCTTGAAACCTTGTGTGTGTGTGTGTGTGTGTGTTGTGTGTGTGTGTGTGTGTGTGTGTGTGTGTGTGTGTGTGTTTATGTAGTTGTATTTATCTAGTTGTAATGTATGGGAGGGGACCTATACTTGTGGTGTCCTGTCTTTGCATCTCATGGTGTTTAACCCTTAAAAAGATTGATGTATTCTCTGTACTTTCCCATCCCATTCTATGGACTGGATGGGAAAGCTGTTCATTTTCATATTCCTTGTGTAACTATCTTTTTTTTATCTTCCTTCCATGTCCTCTTGTATCTCTCATGTCCCACTGTATTAGGTCTTCTCAGGGAAGTGGGTGGCACAGGGGGTGACCTGTATGTGGAGGGGAAGGAAGGTGAGGCATGGAGACACTGTGTGTGTTGTGATGGGAAATGACATAGAGAGACTACGTTTGTTATGACAGGAAGTGAGGCATGACATTTAAACACTGTTTGTTATGACAGGGAATGAGGCTTGGAAACTTCCTTCTCACCCTGCTCTCTCTCTCACAGATCACTTCTCACCCTGCTCTCCCTCACACAGACCACTTCTCATCCTGCTCTCCCTCTCACAGACCACTTCTCACCCTGCTCTCCCTCTCATAGACCACTTCTCACCCTGCTCTTCCTCTCACAGACCACTTCTCACCCTGCTCTCCTTCTCACAGACCACTTCTCACCCTGCTCACCCTCTCATAGACCACTTCTCACCCTGCTCTTCCTCTCACAGACCACTTCTCACCCTGCTCTCCCTCTCACAGACCACTTCTCACCCTGCTCTCCCTCTCACAGACCACTTCTCACCCTGCTCTCCCTCAGACAGACCACTTCTCACCCTGCTCTCCCTCTCACAGACCACTTCTCACCCTGCTCTCCCTCTCACAGACCACTTCTCACCCTGCTCTCCCTCTCACAGACCACTTCTCACCTGCTTTCCCTCTCACAGACCACTTCTCACTCTGCTCTCCCTCTCATAGACCACTTCTCACCCTGCTCTCCCTCTCACAGACCACTTCTCACCCTGCTCTCCCTCAGACAGACCACTTCTCACCCTGCTCTCCCTCTCGCAGACCACTTTCACCCTGCTCTCCCTCTCACAGACCACTTCTCACCCTGCTCTCCCTCTCACAGACCACTTCTCACCCTGCTCTCCCTCTCACAGACCACTTCTCACCTGCTCTCCCTCTCACAGACCACTTCTCACCCTGCTCTCCCTCTCACAGACCACTTCTCACCTGCTCTCCCTCTCACAGACCACTTCTCACCCTGCTCTCCCTCTCATAGACCACTTCTCATTCTACTCACCCTCTCATAGACCACTTCTCACCCTGCTCTCCCTCTCACAGACCACTTCTCACCCTGCTCTCCCTCTCACAGACCACTTCTCACCCTGCTCTCCTTCTCACAGACCATATCCCTCTTACCCTGTTCTCTCTGTCTGTCTCTTTCCCTCACAGGCCACAGTCTGCTGAAGCTGCGCAAGGCTCGGCCAGACCAGCGGTGGGTTGGGGGCAGCTGGCATGGACAGTCGCAAGTATCGCATCTGTGGGGAGGCTGGCACTGAGCTGACCATTCCTGTCCCTACCGGCACCACTGTCTGGCTCGAGCAGCACCAGAAATTGCTGGGTGAGGATGCCACTCTCACCTTTTTCCTGATGGCACTCTCACCCTTTTCCTTTTTCACCCTGTCTTTATTTTCTCTTTGATCTCTTGTTAGGAGAATTTTTTTTATTGACAGGAAAGAATTGGTTCTGAAATAGACTGGTGGATGAATGGAATGGATTCAGTAATCATTTGTTAGTGTGTATGTGTGTATGTGTGTGTGTGTGTAGGATGGTTAAGCTGTAATCAGTAGAAATATTTCCCTAAGTTAAGGTGTAATTTTTATCTTTTCTTCCTTTTTTTTTTTTTTTTTTCAGGTGAGATAAACTGTGCAGGAGACAAGGTGTTGGTGGCTTGAGGTGGGCAGAGCAGCAACCCCAGCAACCAGTACAATGGGCAGAAGGGACAGGTGGGTACTGGTGGGACATCAGGAACACTGGCACTTCCTTGGCTTATTTATTTATTGATTGATTGATTTTCATGTAAGTGGGGCACTGGCCAACAGCAACAAAAGGTTAAAAAGAAAAAAAAAGGCTCACTAGAATGCCAGTCCCTAAAGAGAGGTCAAAAAGGATCATCAATAATTGGAGGACAAGTGTCTTGAAATGGAAATCCCCTCTCATACATGCGAAATGTACAGTGTGCATGGACAGATAAGGCACCTGTGCAAAGTTAGCAGCTGTGGGGGTGAGAAAAACTATGTACAAACCTGCTGGCTTCTTGCACTACCCCTTTTTGATGATGTGTTCTCATGTTCCTATGTTCTCGCATCCACAGGGACACATTGTGAAGCTGAAACTGAAGCTGTTGGCTGATGTGGGTCTGGTGGGCTTCTCTAACGCTGGCAACAGCATTAGGGAAGCCTGAGGAACAGTGGTGTTCCTCAGGGTTCTGTCCTGTCACCCACTCTTCTTATTATTCATTAATGATCTTCTAAACCAAACTTCTTGTCCTATCCACTCCTACGCTGATGATACCACCCTGCACTTTTCCACATCTTTTCATAGACGTCCAACCCTTCAGGAGGTAAACATTTCACGCAGGGAAGCCACAGAACGCCTGACTTCTGATCTTTCTAAAATTTCTGATTGGGGCAGAGCAAACTTGGTATTGTTCAATGCCTCAAAAACTCAATTCCTCCATCTTTCAACTCGACATAACCTTCCAGACAACTATCCCCTTTTCTTCAGTGACACTCAATTGCCCCCCTCTTCTACACTGAACATCCTCGGTCTGTCCTTTACTTATAATCTGAACTGGAAACTTCACATCTCATCTCTAGCTAAAACAGCCTCTATGAAGTTAGGTATTCTGAGACGTCTCCGCCAGTTTTTCTCATCCCTCAGCTGCTAACTCTGTACAAGGGCCTTATCTGTCCATGTATGGGGTATGCTTCACATGTCCGGGGGGTTCCACTCATACTGCTCTTCTAGACAGGGTGGAATCAAAAGCTTTTCATCTCATCAACTCCTCTCCTCTAACTTACTGTCTTCAGCCTCTCTCTCACCGCCACAATGTTGCATATCTAGCTGTCTTCTACTGCTATTTTCATGCTAACTGCTCTTCTGATCTTGCTAACTGTATGCCTCCCTTCCTCCCACAGCCTCGCTGCACAAGACTTTCTTCTTTCTCTCACCCCTGTTCTGTCCACCTCTCTAATGCAAGAGTTAACCAGTATTCTCAATCATTCGTCCCTTTCTCTGGTAAACTCTGGAACTCCCTGCCTGCTTCTGTATTTCCACCTTCCTATGACTTGAATTCCTTCAAGAGGGAGGTTTCAAGACACTTATTCATCAATTTTTGACTACTGCTTTGATCCTTTTATGGGACTGGCATTTCAGTGGCCATTTTTTTTTATTGGATTTTTGTTGCCCTTGGCCAGTGTCCCTCCTACATTAAAAAAAAAAAAAAAAAGTCCACACTGCTGTGGGCCATCTCCAGCGCCAGACCCAAGGTGGCCAGCTACCCCTGTGAGTGTTCTGCACCTCTCTCTCCTTGTTCACATCATCTCCACTTTGCTCTGCCTCATGTTTGCTTGATTTTTTGACTGCACTGCTCATTGCCTTTAGTTTATACTGTTTCATGTCTTCTCTATATGTACTCTCTCTCTCTCTCTCTCTCTCTCTCTCTCTCTCTCTCTCTCTCTCTCTCTCTCTCTCTCTCTCTCTCTCTCTCTCTCTCTCTCTCTCTCTCTCTCTCTCTCTCTCTCTCTCTCTGTCCATGAATATGTCTGTCTGTGTGTGTGTCACCACACTTCAGGGCAGAAGTATTGCCATAGTTCACACAATTCATCATTTTCATCCCTGCCTGTGAGTCACAGCCTGCTCAAGGAAACATAGAACCATTCCCAAGACTAGACAAGCTTCACTATGAATATTCTTCATGCCTCTACTTTGCTAATCTGTCTTGGGCTCATGAAAGTTATGTAGAAGGTACTCTTTTAGGTACAAGTCATTGCTTCAGAAACATCATTAGTGCCATGTAATAAAACTTAAGACAGGAATTAATGACAGGAGAAGCATATAAAAAAATAATTCAATGAAATATAGTAGTAGTAGTAGTAGTAGTAGTAGTAGTAGATTTTATTTTATTTTATGAATTTAATTTTATTTAGATTGATTATTATTATTATTGTTATCATCATTATTATTATTATTATTACATATTATTTCTCCTTATCAGCATAGATAATATTGTGAGATGGAGGCAGTTGGCCAAGTGAATAAGTAAGTTTGGATAACCTGACTCAAGGTTTGTTATGTTCACTTTAAGACAAGAACATCATCCATTGCATAACTCAGGTCAAGGGCAAAAGGAAGTCAAGTGCTTGTAAACTTTACCTTAATATAATGAACAATTTATAGCAAACAAAGCTGCCTATTGAAAAATGAAAGGATAGACAGACCAGCAGATGTTACATCACGGCAGTCTGACAAACAGATCAAGTACTCTCATGATTCACTACTAGACTAGCAACAGTCACTTGTTATTCCACTTGTCACCAATACACTCCTCCCTCCAACAGGAAATAATAACATACACCATAAACTCACAATGGTTGATAATCACTGACAAACCACAAAGCACTTCACCAAAACCACCACCACAAAACAGCATTAAATAACATAACTGCTCTCACTGAATAAACCAAGACAAGTATCATGAAAACTGTACTTATCCACTGCATAGAGTGTAGCAGTCCCAAGCAGAGGCACAACACAGCTCACTACAGCCGACCAAGAATGTCTGTCAGCTTTACCTCCGGCCTGTGCCTAGGTTAAGCCCACCTGGGCCTGGCATGTACATTTCCATTGGCCAGCCACAATTCATCCCAAGCTTATGACCTGATTCCAACTTTGGTTAACTGGGAACTTGTAACTATAGATAGATAGATAGATAGATAAATATATTATTATTATTATTATTATTATTATTATTATTATTATTATTATTATTATTATTAAAATAGTACAGATACAACATATCAGACAAACACAAAATGCAAAATCAACTGAAGAGAAACAAAACAGCACATTACAAGCCTAATTTTATGCTGCTTTCTTGAAATAACTCATCATTTGAATTTCTAACTACTTTGTTCCCTCCGATGATGCTGCAGCCGACCCTGGGTGTGGTGAAGTACAGTGACATGCGGCGGCTGACCATCGCTGATCTGCAGGGACTCATCGAGGGTGCCTACTCCAACATGGGGATGGGGCACCGCTTCCTGTGCCACGTGGAGTGGACACACTTCCTCCTCTTTGTGGTAGACATCAACAGCTTCCGGCTGTCACCCAAACACCCCATACTGTTCACCCACCGAGAATGTCATGCTGGTCAACAGGGTGAGTGTGTGGGTGCCCAGTGCCCTGCAGGGGTGTGTGGGGCTGAGGAACTTTGCGTGAATGTGATGTCTGTGTGTTTACAGTTTTGACTTGCTGTTGTGTTGTGTTGATTGGCAGCTTTACTCTCATTCTAACTAATAGGAGAGTTATTTGCTAGTGCTCTTAATACTGATTCTGTGCATTTATGGTTGTATGTGGACAAAATGCTTTAGTTTTGATTCTGTTTTTGTCAATTTATGACTTGGTGTTGGAACAGAACTCCACCATAACTTGGGGAAACTCTGTACAGTGTTGACATCTAGCCTACAATGAGTGCCTGGCTTGTGGCTTCCTTGGGGTTGTCAGACACACCCTGCTGGTAAACGCATGGATGTGAATTTGTGATCCCAAGTTTGAGTCATGTTGGAAACTGAGTCTTTGTGGCAGTGACAGGACAGTCGGTTGACCAAAATCCACTCAGGTCATGATGACCACCTCGGCCTGAGTGGTAACGTGTCAGACTCATGTTTCTGTGAATCCTGACAAAGGCGTGATCTCCTGTGAAACCCTCTCCTGGTTGATTCATCCTGCCACATCCTGTCTCCAGACCAGTGTCTCAGAGTCTGCATGATGCCCCAAGGCATGACATCACAGGGACAGCCTGTCATGTACTTACCCTTCACTCAAACACACACACACACACACACACACACACACACACACACACACACACACACACACACACACACACACACTGTCTTCATCTTTACTTTAATTAGTGTAGTTTATGACAAACACCTCCCCACAAAAAAAAAAAAAAAAGGCCAACAGATCTGCTACTCTTTATCCTCTTTTGAGTTCATTTGTACCTTATCACAAGCATCGTCATGAGGGCCAAGAAATCCGCTGCTCTTTTTTTCCTGTTCCTTTGTACCTTACCACAAAGTCTCATAAGGGCCAAGAAATCTGCTGCTCTTTTACCTTCATTTATATTCCTTTGTAGTTACTCCTCCACACCTGTACACACAGGAGTTGGAGCTGTATTCACCTGACCTGCTGAGTAAGCCAGCACTCCTTGTGGTGAATAAGATGGACTCCCCCAATGCTGAGTCTTGCCTGCAGGAACTCCTTCACAACTTTAAGAGGATGGAGGATGAGTACATGGGAACATAAGAATACAAGGGAAGCTGCAAGAATCTGTCAACCCACAATTGGCATTTCCTGTTAGAAATGCCTTCTGATTTCTACCTATCATCCTCATACCTAAATTTATTTGGTCTTCTTTTAAAAGCTCCATATTGACAGGACATTAACAGCCATAAGAAAATAGGGGAAGCTGCAGGCAGCCATCAGTCCTTAACATGACAATCCCTGTATGAAACATGCCTGCCTATTTCCACCCATCTCCCCCATCCACAAGTTTGTTTAGTTTTCTTTTAAAGCTTCCTAACGACTCAGCACTAACAACCAGATTACTGAGTCTATTCTATTCATCAACCACTATATTTGAAAACTTTTTCCTTTGTATCTCATTTAAAGCTAGCTTTATCAAGCTTGAACCCACTATTTCTTGTCCTATCCTGATCACTGAACCTAAGGATTTTGCTCATGTCATCCTTGTTATATCCCCTAAGTAAAGACCTGAGGGAGGAAGAGAGTAGAGACATCTTTTATCATTATCTTTTCATCTCGTTTACTCCTTCATTCCTGTTGGTTTAATATTCTGTGTTTGAAGCACCAAGCCAACTGATTATGTGGGACTGAGATTGTTATAGTTATTTTATACTATATTAGGTGAATAGCCTCTCCATTAGGGGCTGATAGGACTAAGAGTGTGAATGATGTGTGTATGAGTGGATGGTGCTTTGTCTGGGCCACCCTGTGTGGGATTGCCAACCTGGTATATGGACAGATAGATACATGGGTCAATAATTTGGAGCTTGGATATGAAGAAAATGTAAAACTAGTGGAGACGTTTCAAAGGACACAGGGAAAAAAGCTGCAGTGTTTTAGCCATGTGAAGAGAAGGAAAGAGTCATATGTCAGGAGAAGTGTGATGGAGATAGAGGTGCAAGGCAGGAGAGCAAGAGGAAAACTAAACCTTATATGGATAGACTGTGTAAGGGAGGACTTGAGACAGAAACAATTGTCAAAGGAAAATATATATGACTATGCTTGGAGGAGAGCTGGCAAGAACAATGACTCTATAGAGACTAGGGAAAAGATATCAAGAAGAAGAAATTATGGAGGTGTAAGAATTAATAAGGGAATTATCGAGGTGTTTGGGCTGTGGGAGGCTGTGGAAGACAGTGCCTGAAAGTCACCAAATTCAGGGTAAATCTTCCACCATGGTCCAGGAAGTCATCAGCCAGTAGAGATGAGTCCAGAGCCTGACATACCACCACCTAGTAGGAGGGAATGTATTTATAAATTTCTTGAATAGAGTATAGTTGTCTTACATGGTTAAATGTCTTGTAGGGATTTAAATCCTGCTATATTTACAGTCAGTGCAGGCCGAGGTGATCTGGAAGTCACACCCTGAGCCTCTTTCCCTTCTAATGTGGCTGCTGACTGGTGCTCTCATAATGTTCTTGACACTTCCTCAAATATATTTAAGATATTTTCTATCACCATATTAATTAAACTTTCCCCAAACAGTTTTTTTTTTTTCATATCAACAGGAAAACGGAGTATTAAACCTTCTGGAAACAAAAATGTGTCAGCAATAATTCAAGTCAAGGATAACATTGAAAATGAAACATAATATTGAAAATGAAAACTGGAATCATGATGCCTCTTGTGGTTGAGTCGTCCCAGTAGTAGTGCAGTGACTCTCCTTCACTAGGAATTACTAAAGACTAGTGTTTCTTATTGTTACTGAAAAAGGACAGAATATATTTTCTATCTTAGTTTAAGTAAATTAAATAGATGAAAGAATTTTTGCCTTTGTCTTTTCACGAAATAAGCCTCACTGGCTTTTGAAGTGAGAGTAATGAGCTCATTATATTTAGTGAAGCACTCTCCAAAGTAAAGTCCTCTCTTTTGTAAAGAATTTCCTGTATGTATGGAATGATATCACAGCCTTGTGTAACACATTCATTACCTGGTCAACCTACTGTGGAAGGGAACATTGCTACCATTCCAGTATTTTGTAAAGCGTGTTCATGTTCATCTTTGATTCCTGCTCTTACATGTGAATCTTTCCTGTAAATTGAAAATGTTTTTAATGCCTTTCTGCACTAAGTGACGTTTCACATGAAGACATTTTGATGCATGCATTCTGTTCATAAGAGGGTCTCAAGTGACAGTCATAGTAATAATCACTGGACTGATGACTGACGTCTGGGAATGTCAAAATGGTGACTAAGAATGTCAGACTATTAACTATTGACTGGAGACTGGTGACTAAGAATTTCAGAGTAGACTGGTGACTTAGGATGTCATTTAGGATAGTGAGTAATGATGAGGATCTTGATTGATGAGTGGTGCCTGAGGAGTGTGACTGGTGACTGGTGATTGAAGGTGCGTCATGGGTGACTTTATGTATTTGACTGGTAAAATGGAATGTCTCTTAGGATAATGAGTACTGACCATGATTTTTGACTGGTGAGTGGTGGTGTTCCTGGGTGGTGTTAACAACTGGTGTTCCTCACAGACTATGTGTTGTGTTGCTCCTGTGGTGCCAAACTCACAGAGAACTCATGGGATAACTTTGTAAACATCTCCATTCCACTGTCTGAGGCATCCCAGCTGGTGACCATCCTGGGACACCCCCACCTCATGGTCCAGACCCTCAGGAACCCTGCTGACCTTGCTTTTGACTTGGTGACTGTCAGGAGGTCAGGCTGCTCAGGAGTGGGAGAGGTGAGCTGCACTCAAACATGTGTTTTGTTAGTTATGTGTTTGTTCCTGACCTCTAATCCTTCTGCTTATGTTGTCATCCTCTCTTCTCCATTGGGCTCCTCCAATCACAGTCTCATATCTGCATCTTGTTCTATTGCTCCAATCCCTCCTCAGGATCCTCCTAAGCAGAGGTGCCTCTGGCATTTTGTCTCTGCTAGTTGGGGGACCTGATGAGGTATTTTGCTGATTTTCCCTGGAATGGCCACAGCTTCCATGTCAGAGACCAGGGGTGCGTTAAGTTAAGTGACTTGGGTTACCCGGGTCACCCAGTTCTCAACTGGACGCTCTTTTTGCATGACTTGGGTGACTCGGGTGATTTGGGTTACCCAAACCGAGGAGGTGGTGTGCTCTGTGCTTTGATATCACAGCAAAAATGGCCACCCAACCATACTTATATTGGTGTTATACATGCTCAGTTATTGTGCATAGTGCAGGGAGGCTCCCTTACTTTGAAGAACCTTGCTCCAGTTGTCATTGTGGGTGTAAAGTTTTCTGAACACTTCTTCTATCAGTCAGTGTTTCTCAGTGGTGCAAGACTGATACTTTTTTCCTTTACATGATATTTGAGTCAGATACCAAAGTTAGCTGATAGCTTATTTTCCATTAGATGATATTTGAACCAGAAACCAGAGTTAGTTGATATGAACTGATTTTCCTTGAACCAGAGACCAGATCCACCTGACTGCTTTTTTTTTCTTTTCCAGGATATTTGAACCAGAAAGCAAAGCCAGCACAACCCACTTCAAAGCTTCCTTGGAGGGTTTCTATGGACTCATTCTAGAGAAACTGGTCACTGAGAAATGTAAGTATGCAAAAGTTGGAACAGAATTTATTAGCTAATATTTACCTTTGAAGTATGATGTTGTAGTGGTCAGAATGTTTGCTTCTATCTTGTTGGAGTTGTGTTCAGTTTGCATTCAGTTTGCAGTGTGTCCAAGTAACTGCAGTTGGTGTATGCATAGCTGATGTAGAAGCTGTGCCTGCTGCCTCCTTCCTTCTTTTAATGGTGCACCCTTAAATCTTGCCATCACCTAAAATTTTGCACTAAAAATATTTGTAATCACCTTTTTGGTCAGCTTTGCCCTAAGCTAATTTAAAATATATATATATATGAATAAAGAAACAGTAATAATATCTAGCTATTATCCTTTAGATAAATCATGAAAACAAATAAACAAAAAATAAATAAAAAAAGGAGGGGCATGTGGTCCATCGAAGAAGCACATGAGTGAGTTTACATGAGTGATATGTTTGTTTCTGCAATTTTCTTAAGGGGTAATACTAAATTATTATTGTTTTCCTTGTGATCGTTTTTAATCACCCGAGATCAAGGCTAAGTGATACAGTGATTGGATGGCATGCAGATGTTGATTGACACTTGAAAATTTTGTCATTGTTTTTGCTGCCAACTTTATAATTCCAAGACTCTCTCTCTCTCTCTCTCTCTCTCTCTCTCTCTCTCTCTCTCTCTCTCTCTCTCTCTCTCTCTCTCTCTCTCTCTCTCTCTCTCTCTCTTAATAGATTTGGACACCATATTTGGGGGTTGAAGAGATATTGGTAGGAAGCTTGTAGGGGTGTCTGTTCTTAGCTGGTCTTACAAAATTTAATGAATTAAGTAAAGTAATGGACTGGAAATATTAAAATGTATATATCTTTTATTTATATTAATAAATCATCATTAACAAATAACAGTTTTGTGTTTATGTCTTTTTGAACAGTGCAGTGTCCTAAACACAGAGGCAGTTAGTCTCCCTATTGAAGCAGGCTGAAGATAAACACTAGAGGCAACAAGATTCAATCTACTTTTACAGTGAGCAGCTTTACACAATATAATTTGTAGCATTGGTTGCCTCTTCCAGCTTTTCATTGCTTTTTCTCATTCCTCACTTGATCCAGGTCAGGTGTATTATTTCCACATGTGTTTTGCAGACACCATCTCTATTACAGTTCATTTCCTTCTCTCACCTGCTCTCACATTACATGCTGCAGCCCCACACAGTGCTGTTGGTACCACTTGTATAAAGAATTCTATATTTCTCCCTTTTCTCTTCATACTTCTTTCATGCAGTTTCATTCTACTTCTGCTTATCTTCTGAAGCAGTATAATATTCAAAGCTACATCATCATTCTGCTCCCTTTGTGCCTAGTACTTTGTCTTTCACACCTAACTCATAACAGCTGTATGTCTCACTTCTCTCAGTCAGCCACCAGTGCAGTATTCTTTTTTTAAATACCAGCTGGTTCACATTCCACTGTACTTCCAGCTTTCACCAGACTCCCCTCTATCTGTATTAATGAAAACACTCAGTTTCAGACTCCTCATTGGCCTTTCCAAGCACCAGCAGTATTAGCACAATGGCACAAGATGGGGAGGACATGGTGCCTCTCGACCCCGAGCTTCTGGCTGTGCTGGAGGAGGAAGCAGCCTCTCGCTATACTGAGGAGGATAACCAGTTTACAGAGGTAGTGTGTACATCTGTTGTTACACATGTGTGGTGCTTTGTTTCAGCTTTCCTTTTTTTATTGAGACATCAGCTTAATGTGTGTGCATGCTCAAGTGTGGATGCTTTGTTTCATCTGCCTCTTTTGTTAAGATATCAGCCTAGAGCAGGGGTGTCAAACTCATTTATCCCAAGGGGCCAGATTTCACCTTCACATTCAATGTGCGGGCCAGATAATCACGTATGACCATAATAATATTAATAATAATAATAATAATAATAATAATAATAATAATAATAACAATAATAATAATAATAATAATAGGTAATTATATAATAATAATAATAATAATAATAATAATAATAATAATAATAATAATAATAATAGGTAATATTATAATAATAATAATAATAATAATAATAATAATAATAATAATAATAATAATATATTCTACCTTCACTCGCGTTTGCACACACGTAACCAAAAGATAAACCAGTAAAGAAAAGGAAGCATCATTTACCTTAATTCCTGGTCGTGCTGCTCCCAGAAACTTGGCACCTCTTGGTCTGTACAAGTTCGTCTATGTTTGGCGCCAGAGACTGAGCAATGGCTACTTTCAGTGTTGAGTTGAGGTGTTCATTAGTGAGCCGAGACCTGAGTCCAGACTTGTTCAAGTTCATCAGTGAGAAGAGTTGCTCACAGACATAGGTACTGCCGAACATTGACATAATCTTTGATGCCAAACATTTGATTCGAGGATATCTTGGCCCAACATATTGATAGAATGTACCAATATCAACACTTGAGAACTTTTCCTTCAACGCAGAATCGCACTGAAGATCAATTAGTTCTAACTGAATATCCTCTGGTGTCTCATCAGGATTTGCAGCGAAAGGATTTCGAAAGATCGAGAAATCACTCTCAAGGTTCTTTAAGTCTGCAAATCTTTCTCCAAATTCGTTCAGTAACTTGGAAATCATGTTGCAGTACTTTTCTCTGCTGATAATTCCACGAAACTCAGGTGTGCTTTGCAATGATTTCAGTGTAGGAAAGTGTGCAGCATTATTCGCTGCTAGTTGACGTTCAAAAAGTTTGAGCTTCACCTCAAAAGCACGAATGGACTCATGCATGTCTGTCACCAATTTATTGCGACCTTGCAGTCTTGTATTGAGCAAATTCAAGTGTTCTGTCATATCTACCATGAAGGCTAAATCTTGAAGCCAATCATAGTCTTTCAGTTCCTGGACATTTCTTCCTTTGTTATGCATGAAACTTTGTATTTCACTTCTTAATTCATAAAAGCGCTTCAGCACAATTCCCCGGCTTAACCAACGAACATCAGTGTGATAAGGCAGACCGTGAGAGTGAGTTTCCTCCAATAGGCAGTTGAACTGTCTGTGGTTCAGACCTCGCGCTCGTATAAAGTTTACTGCCTTGACAACAACATCCATAACGTGATCCATCTTTAATATTTTACTGCAAAGCACTTCCCTGTGAATTATGCAATGAACACTGTGAATTTGATGGTCTGAATTCAGGGTGAGTAGTTTTTCCTTTAACTTTGCTGTCACGCCAGCCTTTCTACCAACCATTTGAGATGCTCCATCTGTTGTCAGACTCACAGTTTTCTTCCAGTCAACACCTATCCTATCAAGTGCACCAGTCAAACTCACAAATATATCATCCCCTGTTGTTGTTCCTTTCATTGGTACTAATTCCACAAATTCTTCAGTTACCTGCATATTTTCATCAACACCACGTATGAACACTGCTAGTTGAGCTATGTCAGTAATGTCTGTACTTTCATCGATTGCTACAGAAAATGCTACAAATTTAGCAACTTTTTCTTTGAGCTGACTATTAAGATTTTCTGACAGTTCATTTACTCTTTCTGCAACTGTATTTTCTTGAAAGGCTTATGTTTGCAAATGATCTACGTTTTTCAGGGCAAATATCTTCTGCGGCCATCATCACGCATTTCTTTATAAAGTCCCCTTCTGAAAATGGTTTCGATGACACAGCTATTTCCCGTGCAATCCTATAACTTGCCCGTACTGCAGTGTCACTGGCTTCATGAACACGCTGATACACTGACTGCTGCCTTTTGAGAGACTGTTCTAGCGTCTTTACTTTTTCTTCATGAAGTTTTCCACTATACACATCATACTTTGAAGCATGAGTGCTTGTGTAATGTCGCCGAATGTTATATTCTTTTGACACCGCTATAATTTGGTTGCAAATCAAACAAGTTGGTTTTCCATTCACTTCAGCAAAAAAGTAAGATATTTTCCACTTTTCCTGCATCACACGATGTTCTTCAGTAACTGTTCGCTTCTTGGAAATCATGATGAGATGATATGCAGTAAGAGTCACACCAAAATCTGACGCTGTGACGCTCTCGAAGGACAAAGCAGGACTGAAGTCAAAGGCCGATTCTCGGTGAGACGGAGGAATGACGAGTTATGGTCACGTCTAATACATGTATATTACGGAGCAGGGCCCGTACGACTACGTGTATTCTCGTCACCTATAGTCACTGGCTTTGGAACGCAGTCGACGAGACGAAATGGTCACATGATTTACGTAAAAATATATGAGAATAATTCATTCACTACAAAACACGATAGAAAACTTGAAGCAGATGGTAAAGTTCCTGCTGGTGACATTGTGTTTGCAATCACTTACTTTAATTAAGAAAAATACTTTTAACAATAACACACACACACACACACACAGAGAGAGAGAGAGAGAGAGAGAGAGAGAGAATGTTGGCGGGTGGCGGCGAGCCGGACACACACACACACACACACACACACACACACACACTTGACGAGGTTGGGAGTTACTATACCACAGAGGAACATCACCGCCCAAAAAATATAATAGTATCTTTATATCTTTATATAATGACTTTAAAATGCAAAGGGCTGGCTGGCTTAATCATTCCTGTAAAAAGACCAACTGTAAGACTGAAATATGAGACGTGCCGCGGGCCGCACATAGTAGTGTGGCGGGCCGCATGCGGCCCGCGGGCCGCGTGTTTGACACCCCTGGCCTAGAGTAATGAAAATTACTTTACATCACTGGGATGGATATTCAGTCACAAGGGAGTATAGTTGCTGAAGCCAAGCTGATCTGCAAGCTGTGCTCCCTGCATGCTCTCCGCCTCCTTCCCCTATATTTTGAAAATGTTGATATGAAAACATAATGTATGATATCAAAGTATTAACTTTTAGAAAAAAAAAAATAGTGTAAAGAAATAGACCAGTTATTTACACAACTCATTCATATGCCTGTGTTTCATATCAAGTCACTGACTTGCATCACGTCTCCACTGGTGAATCAGCAGGCATGACTGCATAACCTAGACACAATCAATGGCCAGTGGGAGCAGCAGCAAGTGAACTGTAAGAGTTTTTAAAAAGAAAACTGGTTGTAATCCACCACCAGATCAATATGGGTGTTTGCTGCTATTGTATATTACCCATGCAAATCAGTTCACACTGTTTGGTGTGTAGCTTATTTTATCTTTCCTCCAGGCAGAGAAAATTTGCACAGTTCACAGGCAGTCTCAACAAAGGAAAATAGCCAAGATAAAGCATGTGTGTATACACACACACACACACACACACACACACACACACACACACACACACACACACACACACACACACACACACATACACACACACACTTTGTTGATTCATTCCATCTGTAAGCACCCCCACTCCCCCATAGATCACATTAGAACAGAAGTTTGAGGGTTGTGGAGTGTGATATTTCCTGCCACAAACACTGTGTGGAGTATGTCGTCCTAAGGTTAAGTGGTGGGACTTTGGCTGACACATAGTGGCAGTTAGAGGAAAATCCCATCATTATTGGAGCAAGACAGCTGAAGGAACAGAACCCCATGATTCTTCTGGATGTCAGTGCGAGTGGCGGAGCATATCATGCTCTCCAGAAGCCTCAAACCTAGAAGCCAGGTGATATACTGTAACTCAGTTTACTCCAGTTTGCTGGCACATTTTCTTGTATGCAGTCCTGATTTGTACCATACAGTCACTCTGTGTAAGTCTTTGACATCATGAGAAATTTTGTGCACTTGTATATGCATGCATCACAAAATGCTGCAGATGGGATGAGGTAAGTGGTACTTCATAAAAAGGCACATATCTCTCAAGAAAAGTAATTAAAACCGACCCTTATTGTCAATCAAAGCAAGTGGGAAGAACTTGAGTATTGCCATTTAGTAGGTATTTTTGGCATGCAGCTTCTCTGTGGTGAATACAGTGGTAAAAATAACTAACATGCTAGTTGGCCACATGCAACTCACCAATCATGTCAAGATGTGCTGGCTGGACTTATTTTACTCTATCCTTCCACCTCCCTGTGATTCTCTTCTCCTATTACTCTGTCACCTTTCACCTTACTTGTTCAGCACTTAGCAGGTTTTCCTGCTCTCATTCACCTTAAAATCTACTTGCAAAAAGTCCTTCCATTAGGTGTTGGTCAGACATCACTATTTTTTCCTCTCATTCACAGGCAATATTTTTACTGCTTCCCTGACGCTGACAATTCTTCATCTGCTTGCATCACTCAAGTATGCTCATCATTATCCTTCTTAAATATAAATATTTCCAGTCACTAACTGTCACTGAAAGCATAGCCCTAACATTCTTCTTCCAATTTAATTTCTTTGAAGTGCACCACACAACTACACCTTAAACTACGTACGAGTACAGTGGTAACTCGGTTCGTTCGGTTCGGTTTATGAACAAATCACTTCACGAATATTTTTTAACAATTTTTGCCATGGTTCTTGAACAGTGTTTCTGTATGTGAATTCACAAACACCCTGCAGACCCCCTCAGCTGGCAAGCACACACACACTGTTGTGTTTTGGCATGCCTGCCGTGAACATTGTGATTATCACACACTGGCAAGTCACCCAAGTCAGGTGCCTTCCCAGCTGTTGGAGAGGAGCTAGACCTGGATCTCCTTTACCCCATTCCACCTCTAGTAAATTGCATGCCTTCTTATTTAGCTGGCCTCTTTTTACTTTCACTTTCAGGATGGTTATAAAGATGATAATGATTGGAGAGAAAAGACACCATCTCGCCTTGCACCAAACATGCACTGGCTGGAAGGAAATACTGGAGCAAGACTGTAAAGGAGGGATTTTTCTGCATAACTGTATATGCTCTGTTGTCCAATTACATTTCACCTCATGTTCCATTGTCTGGATGCCCAAAGAAAGAGCACACCTGTTACAGACAGGCTTATAAGATGTGAGGTTGTCAAGAATTCCTGGATCACAGACACAAGGTGGAATTTAGAAAGCATGTGCTGTCGTGAGTAGTGCAACAATCCCCATTTTACACAGACTTGTATGCTCAAATATTTCCTTCCAGCCAACCCAGGCCTGGTGCAAGGCAAGATTTTGTCTTTTCCTCTCAAATAACTTTCTTTCCAACCATTCTGAAAGTTGAAATAGGAAGTGGCAGACTTAATTAATTTATGAAGGCATGTGATTTAGAGATGGAGTAAGGTAAGGGCTCCCAGGTCAAACAGCTGGGAAGGCACCTGACCTTCATATCAATGACATGAAGGTCAAACAGCTGGGAAGGCACCTGACCTTCATATCAATGACATGATATAGCCTGATGTCCAAGAAACTTAAACCTTTCTGTGGTTACTGTAACTTCATTTGTCAAAAAAAAAATAAATAAATAAATAAAAAATAAATAAATAAATAAAATAAATAAATAAATAAATAAATAAATAAATAAAAATGCAGTTTCTGAGGTTGGAATAGATTAATTGTATTTTAATTAATTTAAATGGGAAAACTTGTTTTGATTTGTGAACTGAGGTTTCTACTGTACATAGATCCCAACAAAGTTCAGAATCCCCTGAATCCCTCCTCTCTACTCTATAGCAGTTCCTTGTCTCCTTGTCTATGAAATGACCAGTATTTGATATGTTCCAGCACTGCAAGAAGAGCCTGCCTAAGCCGCCAATACTCCCTGCTGACAGATTTGACCGCAACAGACAGTGCAGAGGCAACTTTAGGCATCAAGACTACAGGAAGGAAGGAGGCTGCAGGGATCAAGGGGAGTACAGAGGTCATGGGAATTATAGGGATCGTGGGAATTACAGGGATCACAGGAGGGAATATTCTGACTACAGGCAAGGGAGGTTTGTCAGTGACCACAGAGATCATGATGACAGCAGAAGGGATAGCGAGAAGAGGAAGTACAGGTCTGAGAAGGAGAGTGATGAGTATGGAAGAAGGAATTACCAGTCCAGCAAATACTACAATGGGTGGGGGGGGGGGTCATCCTGTTGAGTTTTGTGAATCCAGTGGCTGGTATATTTATCTTTCATCAGGGACTTCACACAAGCTTCCACGACATTAATTCTTTGACCATTACCAAAAGTTACTGACATTTAATTTACATTTAAATGCCTGCCTGCCTGTCTGTTCATATCTTTCTCTCACAATGTACTCACCATTCACTTGTGAACATTTAGATTTTTAGGAAATATTTTTGAGCAAGTTCCTTCATCACAAGGCAACCATCTACTAAAAAGAAAGAAAAATGGAATATATGTTGGCATTTCCTTGATTGCTTTTGGTGTTAATGTGTGACTTTCCAGAGTGACAATACAAGTGTTATCCCCACTACAAGTCATGCACTATATATAACATCACTGAGTATCTTTTCTCTCATTTTCATATAAATGTTTGTAACATTTTCATATAAATGTATGCTAACTTTTATGTGGACTTACTGTAAGATTTTTTAAAAGTAAAGTATTTTTCCAATTTACGATTATATACTAAAAACCTCCAAGAAAAGTATTTTTCCAATTCACGATTATATACTAAACCTTCACCTCCAAGATAAGACGTGATGGTTCATAACATGCACAGGAATGGCATCCAACAAAGTAATTGTTGCCAAAGCCTCCAGTAATCCAGAACCTTAAAAAAGTTGCAACCCTCACTTTAGTCTGAAATTTTTATACTGTATGTCTGCATAATTATCAAGTTACATCCCCATGCAGCCTCAGCACACCAAGGCAAGGAGATACCGTGAAGGATTAGACCAAACATTAACACAGGTAAATCTTTAAACTTACACTAAATCTTAAGATGGCAAGGCAACAACTACTTTGTTGGATACTGTTGTAATATGTACATTTTATTCTCACCCAAACTTTCTGGCATAAATTAAGGATGAATGATGAATAAGGCTGCCACAATTTGTAAAGAAAATACTGACTGATGTTAATAATATGGATTTAAGAAGTAAATGTAAAATAAACCTCTGCATGAATGACAAGACTTTTCTGTAGAATGTAAGCCTGTGCAAATGTCCCTTGTGTTGGGGTAGGAGGAGGGATCCATCCTCTCCCCACTAGAGACTCAGGCACCAAGGTGAATTTGAAATTAACCTTAGGCAATGTTTTTGTGCAGTGTGTGTGTGTGTGTGTGTGTGTGTGTAGGAGCCATCATCATCAACCACAGGTGATAATGATGGTTCCTGCTTTCATCGTCATTGGGGCTAGCCAGACCAACCTGGGGCTGTACTCTGGAGTGACGCTGTATGCCTCAGGTGGGTGTGGAGGGCTGGGATAGTGGGTAACAATTAAAAAAAACTAGTATACACACAAACCATCACAAACACTATGTAATGCTGGTATACACACACACATAAACACACAATTAAGGCTGGTATACACTTAGAGACATACAAATACTTGCTATTGGTTGTATATTCTTAGAAACACACACGCTTACTAAGTCTGGTATATACACACAAACTTGTATACAAACACTAGTATATACTTAGAGACGCATCCAAACACTTGCTAAGTCTGATATACACACATAAACCCATAAGAGATGCTGGTATATGCTCAGAAATCTATACATATTAGGTAAGGCTACTATACACAAATCTATACATATATTAGGAATTTATGTTGAATGATTGAGATGACTAGTACTCTCTCTCTCTCTCTCTCTCTCTCTCTCTCTCTCTCTCTCTCTCTCTCTCTCTCTCTCTCTCTCTCTCTCTCTCTCTCTCTCTCTCTCATATCCTTTGTCTATGTCACTCATATTTTCTCTTTTTATCTCTCCCTTTCTGTCTGTCTGTGTCTGTCTGTCTGTCTGTCTGTCTGTGTCTGTCAGTCTGTGTCTGTCTGTCTGTCCCACACTTCAATACACCCTTCCTGTCTTGTTACACCTTAGTACACCCCTCCTGTCTGCCCCTAGAGCTTAATACACCCTGTATCGCCCCTGCATCTTATTAAACTATTCCCGTTTGTCCTCCTCCATCTCAATAAATCCTGTCTTCTTTCCCTGTCTGCCTGTTTGTCCCATCTTACTACACCCTGTCTGTCCCTACTCCTTAGTTCATCCTTCCTTTCCTCTACACCTCAATACTCCCTTCCCTGCCTCTCTCTCTCTCTCTCTCTCTCTCTCTCTCTCTCTCTCTCTCTCTCTCTCTCTCTCTCTCTCTCTCTCTCTCTCTCTCTCTCTCTCTCTCTCTCTCTCTATATATATATATATATATTCATATATGACATTCTTGGCGTGTTTGTCAGTTTTGAGTGTGTTTTGGGGTGTTTTGGAGTGTTTTTGTCAGTTCTGGATGAATATTGGGGTGTTTTGGAGTGTTTTAAGTATTTTTGGGCTATTTTAAAGGAGTTTGGGTGTGTTTTGGGTGCTGTGGGTGGGTAAAGCTGTGTTTCTGGGTGTTTTAGATGGGTGTGGATGCGTTTTGATATGTTTTGGGGTACTTTTGATGTGTTTTGGGTTGTAGAGAGATGGATGTGATGTGTGCAGGGTGCCTTAGTCCCTGGATGGCTGTAGCAGTGTGTGGTGCTCTGTCTGGGCCTCGTGGTGTGGGATTGCCAGCCTGCCGGTGTAAGTGCATGGAAAGGGACAGATAATTTAAGACAGTTTATCATATTTAATTATTTTGTTTATTCATTCATTTACTATTATCATTATTTTTATTTTACGCTCATCTTTTGTGTTCGGGAGTTCGTGGTTAGTGCTGCTATTGACAAAAAAAGGGAGAGATCGTTTTATTTCTTAGTGTGGAAATTGTCGCGGTGTGTCAGGTGCTGATTGCTGTTGAGAGTCGCAGGTCCCGCCCTCTGGCATCAAACAGACAATAAAGAACTAATATGTCGCTGTTGCATTTATTTCCTTTAACGTAAATATGTAATGATACGGTTTTATCTATGTCTCCTGATGTTATGGCACTTTTGGCTAATTTTTAACTAATTCTGTTCATGTCATTATCTGAATACCTAATAACAATCAGTATCCTGCATGTACTGTCAAATCTATCGAAACATCAGCACGACTACTGAGTTATGGATTTCAAGAGATTCCGAATTATTGCTGTTTCCTTCTGAATTTTAATAGGTTCAGAAAATCTACCAAAATTGTGCTTCCCGGCAGTTGGATATCTATTACGGTTGTAAGAGAGAGAGAGAGATATCAAATTAAATATACATAAATTATAAGGAAAAAAGGAAGATAATAGAGACGGATAAATAAATATATAAATACACAATAAAATGTAATACAGAACAAATTATGAAGGAAAAGAAAAAAAAATATATATATAATTGAAGTGCGCTGATAATAACAGCGTGGTGTAGAGGGTACGTTAATATGTGGTAGACCCAAGCTTTTTACATAATTTAAAGAGTCTACCTGATTTCATCCATGACAATTAAACATTTGATAATAACGAGAGGCTTCAAGTCACACAAGCTTTTCAATGACTTCACACAAGGTCATACAATAGATGAAGAATCGTAGTGTAAACACCGCCGGGACCACTTCAAATTTGGCGCTTGAATTGGAGAGAGAGAGAGATGTGGACATTTTGACAATTACAATTACAATGGCTTATAACTTAGTTTTACATGTTCATGCTTCATTATATTTCACTTGTTTTATTTTGTATTAGAATAGTGTAATATGAGAGAAGCTGGAGTAATTGGAAATATAATTTGTAGGTTTGTGGGTAATGAGTGCACGCTGACATAGGAGAGTGAGTGGACGTCAGACACACAGAGGGGTGGTGTTTGAAGTGCGTGCGTGTGCAGCTGCCTTATTTAACCTGGATTTTCTCTCAAGACGGTGACACGTGCCAGTGGAAGCTTAATGGCTGCCGGAAGGTGGTCGTGAGGGCCAGAAACACTTACAATATTGACAAATGACCCACCTGCTGCTTGGCCAGCTGGCGGACTGGTCACAGACGCCATGGTGCAATAGGAGGTGAGTTTGATAGTGTTGTTCTTTGTAATGGCTCCGTGTCACGCACAATAACGAAATAGGACGGTAATGTTACGTTAATGTCCTGCTTTCCAAAATTTTCGTCAAACTTTTTATTCATTTATTTATTTATTTTTGATTGTGGAAGGATCATATTTAACATTTTCTCGTTAGGAATACATTTGTACACTTGACTCAATATTCCACGGTCCTGCTAACGTTTCTAACCACAAGGACAAAACACCCTTGATTTAACCACGAGAGAAAATTAAAAGCTGCCAAAATTCATCTTGTCGGTTGAAGTGAAGGCTGGCTTTCTATAAATATATCCGCCATTAATTGCTGTATCTCTCACTTATCAGCCAATCCTGTCACTAACTGGAGCCACATAACAGTGCTTTCATTTCCGCTAGTCAGATATAATCGCTATTGCCTAGTTTTGGTGTGATGAAGGCTTAAGTGAGGCAGACTGACAGCTCCTCTCTACCGGGACCGCCGCTTGTAATTTAAACTAACGCCGCTTGTAATTTAAACTAATGTACATTGTTTTCAGGTTCAACAAGCACAGTACTTAGTTGACTTGTGCATAGATACGTGGTGCTTGCTGGATAAATGTAGGTAATTAGTAGTATGCATGTTTGGGGAGCAGGTGTGTGTGTGTGTGTGTGTGTGTCCGTCCGTGTCCCCTTAGGCTTTCACACCGCCACCCTTCTGCCCTCACAACCCTTCATCCCTTCACCTTTCTTCCCTCTCTATAGTCTCTGCAAACTGATACGTCCCTCCTGCGCAGTCAGGCACAGTTACCAGCCAGTAGAGATGAAACCAGTAACTCCTGACGAATAGAATATTTTGTATTGGGAGAAGGACGTTAGGAGAAATGAAGATAAAAGAAGTGCAAGAATCAGTATGGTGAAAATACTTTGAGAAACACCCCTAAGAACATGAACTGCAAGAGAGGAATGTTTCTAAGTCTTCGAATACAATATAATTAAAATAATTAGAGGATTAATTAATAAGTAAGGAGAAATGACAACGGTAACGAAAGAAAAACTGTGCGAAAATTAACATAATTAAAATAAACTATGAAAACTATCACAAAGAACAAGAAATATTAGTAAAAACTCAAAAAATTAAGTTAACCGTCCCTGGGTGAAGATTGGCCGCCGCCCCGCCATGTGCGAACAACAACATTCGGTCAGGGTGGAAGCGATTAGGGAGTTTTCAGCTGTAATTGTGTGCAAGTAGTCACCATCACCTACTGGAGTGACGGGTGGAGTGGAGCAGCAGTAGTGGTGGTGGAGCTGGAGTGGTGTCAGGTAATAGGAGGGGAAATTTGTGCCACCTAGTTTTGTTGTCTTAGCATCGGTAGAAAATGTGTGTGATTTTATTTGTTGGTTTATTTCAGTGTTGGAGTCGTGGGCGCGGCATGACATGGCTCTTTATGTAAGCGACAACACCAGACAATGTTACCTGTACGTCCATTTGTGAACGTTTTATAGCCAAAGTACTAGACCCGAGGGAAATGGAGGTATATTTTCAGTTGGGGTCTTGCTGGCTGGCGAAGCAAAATGTTCAGTCACTTGAACTGCAGAACACCACAACTTTTGTTTGAAGAAGCTGAAAAACAAGCCACTCTATATTTTCTCACCTTACTGATTACTTTATTACCTGCTCACCTTGATTGTTCACCTGACCCAACCTAACCTGACCCAACTTGGCCTCACCTCACTGCACCTCAGTCTTCACGTTTACCTCCCTTCTCATATCCACTCCCTCTTCCCAGGTAATATGGACATCAACTTAGCCTCTTCTCCCAAGGTTAATGCTTATGTGTCAGATAGACTTATGTGGACATGAATTTATCCTCTTCTCCCAAGGTTAATACGTGTCAGATAGACTTAAGCTTGTAGAATATCTTGCATTACATATCAATTTATTAATGCGAAAAAGTAAAAGTTTAATGAAGTGATGCATTCCCGCATGACACCCTCCCCATCTGAGTGCTTGAGAGTCACTGGTGGCCAGCTGCTGGAGCTGTGCAGTGCAGGGCAGGGTTGTTAACTGTTATGGGAATCACAATACATAGTTATTTGTAGTTCTTGCTTAATTAAAGAAAATAATAATAGTAATAATAAATAAATAAATGGTTAAGTTAGGTGGTAAGTGGTTGATCTATACTTGAGAAAATACATTTATATTCATTTTTAGGTAGTTTTATTTATTTTTTTTATTTATTTTTTTTTATTCTTTGGTGTACGTATTTATTCATTTTGTATTTGTATCTTTTTTGTGTTATGAGAGAGAGAGAGAGAGAGAGAGAGAGAGAGGGAGAGAGAGAGAGAGAGAGAGAGAGAGAGAGAGAGAGAGAGAGAGAGAGAGAGAGAGAGAGAGAGAGAGAGAGAGAGAGAGAGAGAGATGCTATTCTTAATAATGTATCTAATTTTAACCTATTTCATTTTGTTATATTTACTAAGAAACAGTAATTAAACCATACTTTCTACAAAAACAACAACAACAACAACAACAATAACAACCAAATCATTCCAGACTACCCCATCCCCTGCCTCCCTGCCCTGCTCCACCCAGACACCATGGCCCAGCAGCGACGCCATTCCACCTGCTACATGACACTGGCTGACGCACTCCTGACATGGCAGCGACAGGAGGCAGAGGGCAGGAGCAAGAGTCGGATGGCGAAGGAAGGCGTGATGGCGGAGGTGGTGGCTGTGGAGGGTGTTTGTGCAGGGTATCTCGGCAGGGTCTAGGTTAGAGCAAATGGATGATGAGAGACTAGTGAGAAAGGTGTTTGTGTGGAATGTTAGGAGTAGCAGTTGGGGGAAGAAGTGTGTTAGGATGGTAGTAAAGAGTGGCTTGGAAACTAGTTGGGCTTTTGAGTGGTTGAGTGAAGCCTTGTTGAGAGGGACCGAAGTACGAGTGTCAGAAATGGAGAGGGTTTAGAATGGGATGTAAGAAAATGGAGAAGTGAGATAGACACAGCGATGAAGCACATGGGATTGAGTGAGCCAGGTGTGGAAATTGTGGGATGGAGCGAGCCAGGTGTTGAAAAGTGTGAAAAATGTGGAAAGTGTGGAAAATTGTGGGATTGAGTGAACAGCTGTGGAAAAATGTGGAAATTGTGTTGAAAAAGTGTAGAAATTGTGGGATTGAGTGAGCCAGGTATGGAAATTGTGTAGAAAAGTGGAAAAAGTGTGGAAATTGTGTGGAAAAAGTGTGAATATTGTGGGATTGAGTGAGCCAGGTGTGGAGAAGTGAGACAGACAGAGCGATGAAGCACGTGGGGTTGAGTGAGCCAGGTGTGGAGGAGTGAGACAGAGCAATGAAGCACGTGGGGTTGAGTGAGCCAGGTGTGGAGGAGTGAGACGAACAGAGCGATGAAGCACGTGGGGTTGAGTGAGCCAGGTGTGGAGGAGTGAGACAGACAGACAGCCATGAAGCATGTGAGGTTGAGTGAGCCAGGTGTGGAGAAATGAGACAGACAGACAGAGTGATGAAGCACGTGGGGTTGAGTGAGCCAGGTGTGGAGAAATGAGACAGACAGACAGAGCGATGAAGCACGTGGGGTTGAGTGAGCCAGGTGTGGAGGAGTGAGACAGACAGACAGAGCCATGAAGCACGTGGGGTTGAGTGAGCCAGGTGTGGAGGAGTGAGACAGACAGACAGAGCCATGAAGCACGTGGGGTTGAGTGAGCCAGGTGTGGAAAAACTGGTGGAGATGTCTCAGAAAGCCTAACTTCACAGTAGCTGTTTTAGCTAGAGATGAAATGTGAAGTTTCCAGTTCAGATTATAAGTAAAGGACAGATCGAGGATGTTCAGTGTAGAAGAGGGGGACAGTTGAGTGTCATTGAAGAAGAGGGGACAGTTGAGTGCCATTGAAGAAGAGGAGATAGTTGTCTGGAAGATTGTGTTGAGTTGATAGATGGAGGAATTGAGTTTTTAAGGCACTGAACAATACAAGTTTGCTCTGCCCCAATCAGAAATTTTAGAGGGATCAGAAGTCAGGCATTCTGTGGCTTCCCTGTGTGAACTGAAGGGTTGGACGTCTATGAAAAGACGTGGAAAAATGCAGGGTGGTATCATCAGTGTAGGAGTGGGTAGGGCAAGAAGTTTGGGTTAAAAGATCATTGATGAATAATAAGAAGAGAGTGATGACAGGATAAAACCCTGAGAAGAACAGTGACCATCTACCACAGCAATAAAATGATCAGAAAGGAAACTTGAGATGAAGTTACAGAGAGAAGGATAGAAGCCGTAGGAGGGTAGTTTGGAAATGAAAGCTTTGTGCCAGACTCTATCAAAAGCTTTTGATATGTCCAAGGCAACAGCAAAAGTTTCACCAAAATCTCTTAAAGAGGATGACCAAGACTCAGTAAGGAAAGCCAGAAGATCACCAGTAGAGCGGCCTTGATGGAACCCATACTGGTGATCAGATAGAAGGTTGTGAAGTGATAGATGTTTAAGAATCTTCCTGTTGAGGATTGATTCAAAAACTTTAGATAGGCAGGAAATTAAAGCAATAGGACTGATTGAGGGATTAAAACTACTACTACTACTACTACTACTACTACTACTACTACTACTACTACTACTACTACTACTACTACTACTACTACTACTACTACTACTACTACTACTTGGAGGAGGCAGTAGACACCTGCCGAAACGATAATTACTCCCAGTGAGGTCTAATGCACTGTTCAGGGGGTGCTGTGAACTTATCATTAAACCCAGCTGTGACCTCACTGAACGTTTCCCTTTGTCTCACAACACAAGGGGGCAGTCACAGCCTCCCTCTAAAGACAACTCTCTTCCTCCACACAAAACTACAAGCACCTAATAACACACACACCCTTCACTCAAAAATTTTAAATTCATGGCGACTCCTACACCAGCCTCGGAGTCCCCATCTGGGGAGGGGACCATAAATGTCCCCAGGTTGGACTGCCTTTCCGTCGACGACCCTAAGTGTCTTGACACCCCCCTCAACTTTTTCTTCATTAACTTCTGCAACATTCGCGGTCTAAGATCTAATTTTCAATCTGTAGAACACCACCTCTCCTCTTCTAAACCTCATCTTCTTTTCCTCACTGAAACTTAGGTGTCTGAGGCAACTGACAGTAGCCCCTTTTCTGTTCCCTCCTACTTTCTCTATCCTCATTTTCGATCCAAAGGTGGATGCTGCGTTTATGTGTGCAATGACTTAACCTGCTCTCGTGCCCACGCTCTTGAATCTTCCGAGTTTTCCACCATCTGGCTACGACTACAGAGTCATTCTCATACTAAATTTATCTGTGCTGTATACCTCTCTCCTAACTCCTCTGACTATAAGAGCGGTCTCTGACACGTATGTGCTGAGCGCATAACAGAGGTGATAGTGTCTGGCATGGAGGCGTACATTCCTCACTCTTTTTCTCGTCCTAAACCTTCTAAACCTTGGTTTAACACAGCTTGTTCTCGTGCTATACATGATAGAGAGGTGACCCACAAAAGGTACTTAAGCCTTCCATCACATGAATCTCATGCACTTTATATTTCTGCCCGGAACCATGCCAAGAGAACGCGAAGACGTTCCACAGTCTGGAGACTCACCCCCAGAAGGTGCGCTGGAGTTGGCTGGAGCGGGAACGCGGCACTTCCACTGAGTCACCACTGGATAACACCATTCTCGTGTCCCGCGAGGTGACTCTGGGGGGCAGCCGTAGTCCCGCCAGATGAGAGAGAGAGGAGGTAAACATATCACGCAGGGAAGCCACAGAATGCCTGACTTCTGATCTTTCTAAAATTTCTGATTGGGGCAGAGCAAACTTGGTATTGTTCAATGCCTCAAAAACTCAATTCCTCCATCTATCAACTTGACACAACCTTCCAGACAACTATCCCCTCTTCTTCAATGACACTCAATTGTCCCCGTCTTCTACACTGAACATCCTCGGACTGTCCTTTACTTATAATCTGAACTGGAAACTTCACATCTCATCTCTAGCTAAAACAGCTTCTATGAAGTTAGGTGTTTTGAGACGTCTCCGCCAGTTTTTCTCACCCCCCCAGCTGCTAACTCTGTACAAGGGCCTTATCCGTCCATGTATGGAGTATGCTTCACATGTCTGGGAGGGTTCCACTCATACTGCTCTTCTAGACAGGGTGGAATCAAAAGCTTTTCGTCTCATCAACTCCTCTCCTCTAACTGACTGTCTTCAGCCTCTCTCTCACCACCGCAATGTTGCATATCTAACTGTCTTCTACCGCTATTTTCATGCCAACTGCTCTTCTGATCTTGCTAACTGCATGCCTCCCCTCCTTCCCTGGCCTCGCTGCACAAGACTTTCTTCTTTCTCTCACCCCTATTCTGTCCACCTCTCTAACGCAAGAGTTAACCAGTATTCTCAATCATTCATCCCTTTCTCTGGTAAACTCTGGAACTCCCTGCCTGCTTCTGTATTTCCACCTTCCTATGACTTGAATTCCTTCAAGAGGGAGGTTTCAAGACACTTATCCACCAATTTTTGACCACTGCTTTGACCCTTTTATGGGACTGGCATTTCAGTGGGCATTTTTTTTTATTAGATTTTTGTTGCCCTTGGCCGGTGTCCTTCCTACATAAAAAAAAAAAAAAAAAAAACTACTACTACTACTACTACTACTACTTTCTTGAATGTGCATATCAGTGTATCCTGTCATGCCTCCCATGCTGTGTAATGCTGCAGTGTTGATTGTGTCTTCTTCCCTGAGGTGGCACTGTGGATAGCAAGTGGAAGAGACCTTGAGAGACTTCCGTTAATGAGGAACCTTTCAGGAACCAACAGTCGGGTGAATATTGTGTTATTTGTACTGTTGAGGTCCCTATCTCTTACTTGTGTGCTCTCAAGATGCTATGCTCAGTTTCTGAATCCTTGACACTGATAATAACAGTCAAGCTTAGTGGGTGGTGTATATATTTAGAGCATTGTTGGGTGTGTGATGAATGGTGAGGTGATTATAGTGTGTGTGTGCGTGTGCGTGTGCGTGCATGTGTAGATAAGAGGAAAGGTGTGTGTACAGCTGTTGAGTTAGGAGGTAAAATGAACAACTTAGCTCAAAAATGACACTCTCAATATGCTTCTGGACTCTCACTGTACAGCACTTGGGGACGAGTGCAAGCCAACCCAGGACCAATAGCTGATGATGCTCAGTGATGGAATTAGAAGCTGCATGAATTGTTTATGTAGATTTTAGAAGATGTCTGAATTGTTTGTGTAGATTTTAGAAGCTGTCTGAATTGTTTATGTAGATCTGAAGCACTTACTTTGAATTGAAGGCTTGGGCTGTATAAGATCTTTGTAAGTCTTCTGTACCACTGTAGATAACTCGCTACAGTTTTGTCTAATAATACGTACCTGCATTTATTGTCAGCGTGCAGATTTGCAGCAAACCTCCCTGATTTAAAAGTATGTACATTTACTCAAACTGCATTTTCCTTTAGTGTGCAGGTTTGCAGTAAACCTCCCTGAAGGTTCCAGAGGTGGTCAGCAAGTGCCCAGTCCAGGCTGTCACAAGACTGTGTGATGGAGGACTTTCCACTGATACTCATTGATAACAGCTGTGCACTGACACTCACAGGAAATGTGAGTACTCTAGGTGTGCTGTCTGCTGGCTGAGGGTGAGAAAAATTCCTGCAGGTGTGTGTGTGTGTGTGTGTGTGTGTGTGTGTGTGTGTGTGTGTGTGTGTGTGTGTGTGTGTGTGTGTAGGAGCCCATTAAATATTGCTTGTTGTCAGAAATGGAAAATGCTCTGAGGGACTTTGAGAAGATTGCTTATATCAGTGTGAAATGAGTAGGTGTGTTCTTGGAGACAGAGGCAGCATGTGGCCAGGCCTGGAGGAGAATCTTGACTGAGGCCCTTGAGAGACTACTACTGCTACTGCTACTGCTAGTACTACTACTACTACTACTACTACTACTACTACTACTACTACTACTACTACTACTACTACTACTACTACTACTACTCACATCTTGCCTGACTCCCAGACCAACATTTACTGTGTAGAAATGGCACAGTCTGCTCCTTTAATCCTTTTCCTTTCGTGAATGTGCATATCAGTGTACCCTGTCGTGCCTCCCATGCTGTGTAATGCTGCAGTTTTGATTGTGTGTGTTTCCCTCAGGTGGCACTGTGGATAGCAAGTGGAAGAGATCTTGGGAGACTTCCGTTAATGAGGAGCAACAAGCACACCTCACTGGAGTCTTTCAGGAACCAACAGTCAGGTGAATATTGTGTTATTTGTACTGTTGAGGTCCCCTATCTCTCACTTATGTGCTTTCAAGATGCAATGCTCAGTTTTTGAATCCTTGACACTGACAATAACAGTCAAGCTTAGTGGGAGATGTCTTTCACACACTGCCCTGCTTGTTTCCCCCTTGTTACAGCTTAATCTGCTTCTTTCCCCCCTTGCTACAACTTAATTTGCTTGTTTCCCCCTTGCTACAACTTAATTTCCTTGTTTCCCCCTTGCTACAACTTAATTTGCTTGTTTCCCCTTTGCTACAACTTAATCTGCTTGTTTCCCCCCTTGCTACAACTTAATCTGCTTGCTTCCCCCTTGCTACAACTTAATTCTTCTCATAAGTGTTGTGATTGTGGTTGTTCAAGAAGGGATCAGTAACTGTCAGACTGGAAGGAAGCTGGGAAGATTGGAAGCAGCTGTCACACAGTTGGCAAAGGGTGCTCAGTGATTGGAGCAGCTGTCCCTCTGCTACCCTGCAACTCACAAGCCTCTTCTGACTAAAAGAGGGTGCAGCTAATCTGTTTTTACAATATATACATCCCATCAGCTTTAATATTCTTGTATCTGCCTTCCTTTTTCACCAAGAACCTTTCTTTCTCTTCGGAGTGACAGCTGTGCCTTGTGTCAGTGCATCTGTGGCCACCTGTGTCAGGGCTGTCACTGATCTTCCTGTCTCCCGTCCAGTCTCACAACTACAAAGCCCTCTCAAACAATGCCCAGCACAGCACTCTTCCCTTTGTTAAGCTTGACAGCACCCGTTATAATGCAAGAATTAAATGTGAGCTGTGAAATCAGAGTTTAGCAGTAAGGGGGACACAGGCAGGGAAGTACAGGAGAGACCTTCCCTTCCACTGTGTCTGGCAGTCTCTCTGTGATTAAAGGGCTGAACGTGGCATCCTCAGGACACGAGAGTTGCCATGGGTGATAATTTGCTACTTTTTTGAGCAGTGAAGCCTTTGTTCTGTGGGTGTGCTGTCATGCACTGTAATATTCTGTGTGGCCATTGTAAAGCCACATTGAAGGTATGTGTAAAGCTTGATGCCAACCCCAAGCTGTCCCATTTCTTAAATCCACATAAAAAATATTTAAAAAACTGGGAAAATTTTAAATCTGCAGCAATTTTGGTCCCAGGAATTTTGAATAAGGGAGTTTTAACTGTATATACCATTGTTGTGTGTGTGTGTGTGTGTGTGTGTGTATAAGAGGAATGAGATTAACATTTTCTGAAGGAGTCGGAGGAGGGGAGACATGCACTTGACCACGATTACAAGAGCAGTAACATTGAAAATACTGGTACAAGACTGTAAGAGAAGCAACAGATGGCTGGATAAGCAGATGTTAGCTCCTGTTAAGTGCGAGTCCTGACAGGTGCGAGTGAGTCTTGTCAGTGAGGTGTGTTGTGAAGTATTAATGGAGAGAGTTAGAAGGAATGATTTGCAGTGATCACTGTGAAATAAGAGGAGAGGATGCATTGTTGTTCTGTTATTGCGATGTGCATGTGAAAGTATTGGGTTAAATATGAGACTAATTTTGGGGAATTCATGGATATAGGAGATAAATAGATGTGGAATTATTGTGGGGTGTTAAAGGATTGTCTGAGGCACCTGTTAGGCCAGGGGAGGGAGTGAAAAGTTTGTGGAAATAAGGGTTTGTGTGAGTGAGGAATTAGTGTGTGTGTGTGATGCAGAAATAAGCTCATTCTTCATAACTAGTTTACCCAAGTTGCATTATTTATGTATTTATTTGCAGAGGTTTGTCTTCTGTCTGTGCAATCAAGGCTGGTGGTGATGGTGGTGTCTCATTGCAGGGCCTGATGTGAAGGTGTCTGCAGCCAGCGTTTGGTGTCCTCTGTGCCTACCTGGTGGTGCCTCATTGCAGGGCCTGATGTGAAGGTGTCTGCAGCCAGTGGTGGTGCCTCATTGCAGGGCCTGATGTGAAGGTGTCTGCAGCCAGTGGTGGGTGTCCTCTGTGCCTGGTGGTGCCTCATTGCAGGGCTGATGTGAAGGTGTCTGCAGCCAGTGGTGGGTGTCCTCTGTGCCTGGTGGTGCCTCATTGCAGGGCTGATGTGAAGGTGTCTGCAGCCAGTGGTGGGTGTCCTCTGTGCCTGGTGGTGCCTCATTGCAGGGCTGATGTGAAGGTGTCTGCAGCCAGTGGTGGGTGTCGTCTCTGCCTGGTGGTGCAGCCTGATGTGTTGCCTGCTTCAGTGTAAATCTTGCAAGCCAGATCTGCCAGCTGTCTCCAGTGTAGTAGTCTAGGGTGCTTTGCTTTGTGTCTTTGGCAATAAATAAATTTGGGACTATCATTCTCATGTGAATTATGTAGTTTGATAAAATTACAGAATGTGCGATAAAATTACAGAATGTGCTCGTGTAAACTAAATTTATATGTTGGTGGTAAACAATTCATGCATCCCCAAGTAAATAAATAAAAAAACAATAGATCATCTGGTCAAAAAAAAAGCCAGGATTGGCCTATTTTTGGCTAAGTTTAAGGCGAAACTTACACACAAGCCCTGTCCGAGCGACACCGGAGTCGCTCGGACAGGGCTTCTGTGTGCAAGTTTCACCTTGTTTAAAATTTTTTTTTTTTTTTTGACCAGAGGATGATCAATTGTTACTAGTATTTTTTGCTTCCATTTTTTTTTTCAGGGCTATGAATTGTTACATCAGAAAGCAGCTTATTTGCAATTTGTAAAAAGACTTTATACGATACCACCTCGTATACTAAATTCCACGTAATTCCACAAGTATGAACAAGATGATATATATATTTATTGTTGTTTAAATCACATTGCCAAAGTTTCTGAGGAGGCATGAATTGTTACACCAGAAAGCTTGTTTATTTGCAACTTGTTAGTATAATTCCCTAAGTATGTACAAGATTATATATATATATTGTTTAATCATTATTGTTTAATCACAAAAGTTTAATAAATACACAATAGGATAAATTATTTGTTTTCCTTGTGTCAGAGAGCTCCTGTGTCAACTTGAGTGAGACTAGTGTTGAGGACTTCAGCCTTTGCAAGTCCTGAAGGATGCTTGTCACTCCCACCAACAGCTTGAAGGGACTCTTCCTGCTGCTAAACTGCTTGACAATATCCTTCCTGCTTAAAATTCTTGCCTTACAATCTTCTTACAACTTGAAAACTCTTGTTCCCTTTTCTCGCTGCATTCTTCCTGCTGTTAACTGCTTGACAATTATTCCTGCTTAAAATTCTTGCCTTACAATCTTCTTACAATTTGACTCTTCCTTGATTGCAATGAAAAACTTGACTCCTCTTGTCAGACTTACAGGTAGCAAGACTCGGCCCCTCTTCCTGATGACGCTCCTTGACTTAACTAACACCTCGTCAGGCTTACAGGTAGTGACACAGCCTCTCTTCCTGATGAAACTCGACTCCCTAATTGCAATGAGTATGTCAGGCCTGATGTGGTAGAGATTCCTGTGGGCAACTGTTCATGGGATGGAGTGAAGCAGCACACATCACACCTGCAAGGGAAACAGACCATTAGCTCCTAGACACATGAAGCTTGTATGTGCTGAGATTCTTAAGGTTTGATAATGATTCACTACAAAACAACCTTTGAAAAGAATGAGGCGTGGAAAAGGTGCCGAGATTCTTAGTATGAGATGTTTGGGGATTGGTTGCCTAAAAGACTATGACTGGAGAAACATGATACGAAAAAACCGAGCAAGTTTGAAAAGTACAATGTATTATGCAAGAAATGTGTCGATATTTTGTGTGAATTGCGACAAAAATTCAGTCACATTCAAGAAAGGAAATTTGAAAAGCATAGCAGTATGACAGACATGAAACTGAAAAATGTGCCTTAAATAAATACTTCCCAATTATATTTGAAGGATGATTGAAATTCGCATGGCATCAGAAATTTCAATAGCACGACATTATATACATATTAGAAGTTTAAAAGACGAACCTGATGAATAATTTCACCTTCCCCAACACTGCCTCGATCACATCCTGGCAACGGGAACAGCGAGGAGGCAGCTGAATTCACACCTGTATATCAATCAACTTTGCCTCGGTGCTGACTGGCCAAGGGGGAGCCTGTGAGAGAGAGAGCCTTTGTCAAGTCACCCCTATAAATGTGAAGCACACGGAATCTATAGTTGTAATCAAATTTAATATTGCAGAAGGGTAGCGACATTGGTCCTGGAGAAGTGAAAATATAATCTCGAGGATAAACTTATGAATAACTTACAATTTGAAAATAATAATAATTTAAAATTTTCTGCTCACACCTTCGAAGTTTATTATTGCTATTCAAAGTCAGTTTATGGTTCCAGAGATACGTTTTTGAAACCCACTATAGAAAAATATACGAGGAAATAAAACAGTAAGAAAAAAAATATATATCACATGAATAACAAATTAAGAAAATAAGTATTAGAAATCCCAACTTCAAGGTGATTTGAGAAAAAAATAAAAATAAAATAAAAATCTGGTTTAATACAACAAAGCATTAATAGACAAATTTAATGCAAATTTAGAAGGTTAATGTGTGTGTGTGTGTGTGTGTGTGTGTGTGTAGTTGTGTCTCTGAGTGCATGACTATTCTTTTGGGTGCCTGACTAGATTTTTTGAGTGTCTCCAGATTTTTGAGTGTGTCGTCACCAGATTTCTGAGTGCATGAGCATTCTAGTGGTTGAATGAATTCGTGTTCATGTGCGTGTGAGTGTGTGGGCGCGGGCGTGTGAGTGTGTGGGCGCGGGCGTGTGAGTGCGTGGAGGCGAGCGTGTGAGTGCGTGGAGGCGGGCGTGAGTGCGTGCGTGGACGCGGGCGTGAGTGCGTGCGTGAGTGCGTGCGTGGAGGCGGGCGTGAGTGCGTGCGTGGACGCGGGCGTGAGTGCGGGCGTGAGTGCGGGCGTGGACGCGGGCGTGAGTGCGTGCCTGGACGCGGGAGTGAGTGTGTGGGCGCGGGCGTGAGTGCGTGGGCGCGGGCGTGTGAGTGCGTGGAGGCGGGCGTGAGTGCGTGCGTGGACGCGGGCGTGAGTGCGTGGAGGCAGGCGTGAGTGCGTGGAGGCAGGCGTGAGTGCGTGGAGGCAGGCGTGAGTGCGTGCGTGGAGGCAGGCGTGAGTGCGTGCGTGGACGCGGGCGTGAGTGCGTGGAAGCGGGCGTGAGTGCGTGGAAGCGGGCGTGAGTGCGTGGAAGCGGGCGTGAGTGCGTGGAAGCGGGCGTGAGTGCGTGCGTGGACACGGGCGTGAGTGTGTGGGCGCGGGCGTGTGAGTATGTGGGCGCGGGCGTGAGTGTGTGGGCGCAGGCTTGTGAGTACGTGGACGCGGGCGTTTGATGGCGTGGACGCGGGCCTGTGAGAGCGAGGGCGTGAGTGTGTGGGCGCGGGCGTGTGAGTGTGTAGGCGCGGGCGTGTGAGTGTGTGGGCGCGGGCGTGTGAGTGTGTGGGCGCGGACGTGTGAGAGTGTGGGCGTGGTAATGGGCGTATTCGTCTGATCCTCCTAAGTGTTGGCGTGTGTGCCTCACTACTTAATAAAGCAATTCCACAATTTTCGCTGAAATTCGCCGATTAGTTTTGCAGATTTTATTTATTTATTTATTTATTTATTTTTTATTTTTTTTTGTAAGGCGTATTTTAGGCGACACACCCTGAGGTATCTAGTCCTGTCAATTTTTTTTTTTTTCCCTCTACTCATATTTTATAGATGTGTAAATTGTAAGTGCCTTATGACTATTATTATTATTATTATTATTATTATTATTATTATATATTATTATTATTATTATTATCATTGTGGCGGTGAAACAATGGCAGCGTGCGGCGGCGACTTGCAACAACGCAACTCTTGATTATTTTTCTATTCTATCATCTTGTTTGGCGCATCTATTCGTTCACGCTTTGCTTTATTATAACGAATCACGCTTCCAGGTACAATATTAAAATGAAGAGGCCTTGGGTAGCGGAGCACAAGCAAATTCTTTTACGTCTGGCAGGACTGACCGCGGTGGGGTATTTAAAGCCCTTTAATAATGGTAAATAAAGGCGATTTAAAAATATGAAGAATGGCATCAACTTGTGGTGCTCACAGAAAACGTAAGACAAGTTAAGGAAGACTATGATATTTAATAGCTCAATTTTAACCTTAATCGAAAAGTGTTATTTTTTAAGGTATCCCCTCCCCTTAAAGGTGTGTGTGTGTGTGTGTGTGTGTGTGTGTGTGTGTGTGTGTGTGTGTGTGTGTGCAACAAATATAAATATACATAAAAAGATAATGAATGAATGAAAGTAATGAGCAATGGTACTTAACCCCTTCGTCACCGACTCTATGATCCCGACGCGTACCAACCCCCTTCCCCCAGACCGAGTTTTTCGAGCGCTTCTCATAATTTTGTGTAGGTAGTTAATGTTCATTTCTAAGCCCATATTTAATCATCTAAGTATTATTTTTCATGTCTTTTGATAGATTTGGCTCATGGGATGTATACTTTTTCAAATCGGAAGTTGTTATACATGATTTCCTATGAAAACAAGCTGACACAAGATGATAAGTATTTCAACATAAAGAAATGCATTGAACACTTCTTTCCCATAAATTTCTTGGAACTTATCGTTGGGTTGTCAACGAAAAACTTGGCTGCACGGACATTCGTCCACAAACACAGCGATTCTACCACATCGTCTGACATGAATAGCTGCAAGCAGTCCAAAGCACTAATGTTACCCCGTGGGATATCAGGATGAACACCTGAAAAATCTTCTGCTAGGGCAGGAACAGTGCCAGGACGATGATCAGAAAAAGGATCAGCCATGAGTGTGAAGGTGTGAGGTGTGGGGCTGGCTGGTGTATCCTCATCGTCACCATCACTATCATATTGGTAATCACTACTCGCCTCACTGTCATTTTCTACCAAATAGTCATCATCTGAATCACTTGCGAGGCCTTCTGATTGTGTTGGAATATCGTCTGATCCTTGCAAGTCATCATCAAGAGTGGTAGAACTCTCAGAATCACTGCTGGAGGAAAACAAAGACGCCATGACACAACGCGTGTCACTGTCAAATCACACTGAGGGGTGGCGGCAATTCACATCACCACCCCCGCCACCACCGGCCAACGTCCTTGAAACACAAGGTGCCAATTAGTCAATTTGTCACTGTCGTAAATTAAAACCATACAAACTACATACAAAAATACAAAGAAATATGGAGCCCTGGGTATCATTAATAAGCGATGAAGTACGCACGTACTTCATCGGTTCGGCAGCCGAAAATTCACATGAAGTACTATGGTACTTCATCGGTAACGAAGGGGTTAACAAGCCAATTACCACTTACCCAGCGAACAAGTCGAGGGAACACAAAGCAGCGGCCACAGACATACCAATCTATCATGTTCTTACGCGCTCGTACGTATTCGTGTGCAAATAATCTCGACTTCACTTCCTTAATTCTCACCTCAGTAAGCTTAGTCACACGTCAGATCACCTCGACAAACATGCAACTTCCTACCTAACAAGCTTAATTACGCTGCCTGCAGTCTAATCACTCTTACAGCTTAATCATTCGCCTAATTATTTCCCCCTGGACATATAAATAACTTAATAGCATATCTAATTCTCACCTGATAAGCTCAAGTACGTCACCTGAGCAGTGTTATAATCACCATCTGGCCTAATCACACCTAACCAACCTCACTAGGCCTACCTAATCAGCTCACCTAATCACTAACAATGTGGCTATCCTAATCACCACGTATGGGCAGACCTACCCCAATCACACCTAACATAATCCTCACCTATTCAAGCTAATTATTCAGAATCTTACGGGTTATGCATTAATTCCACCCAGTCAGTATTAATTTAACATAATCATTACAAAACTTACCACTTAACTCCTTCACCAAGTCCTGCGTCAAGCCACGAGACCTCTGCTCCTCGACCTCTCTCCGCCGCTGCTACTGGTGAAGTGAAGTGAGCGGGCATGACACGCTGAAAGACTTAACGAATCATATTCTGAAACAGTTAGCTGCATCTCTAGAACTAATGACTCTAATGAAGGTTATACTGGTTTTTAAGGATGTTTTTTTTTATGGTTCTAGTGGCAGATTAATATGTTTTCTATTTTATTAACAATATTTCGTATTTCTACCACAATTATTGACCACCCAACCAACATTTACGAGTTTTCTTTCAAGTTTTCAACCAGCATTGTGGCGTGTCTCAGTCCACCATCATTTGAAGCCCTTCTATGAAAATTACCAACATTTTTTTTTGAGATTCAACCAATATTCTTGCATTTTTTCACCCACCTACCAACATTTTAAACTTTCCGCCAAAACAACCACAATATATAACTAAACATTATTTCACACTTTTCAATATAACTAAACATTATTTCACACTTTTCACCCCTGCAACTAACATTTCTCAGCCAACAACCAACATTGCTGTCTCCAAACCAAGTGTAACTACAACTATTTCACTACTACCACTCTTACAGCCTTACAAGAACCAATATCTTAGTCAAGAGTTAATATTCTCACAACCACAACTACTAGCATGATATTTTACCCTACCGCAATTTACCACAATTCTAGAGATGGAGAGGGAGAGGGAGACGGATGGATGCACTTAAAATTATTCTTTTTTCATTATTCTACCAATATTCTATCACAATCTAGCAGGGAAAAGACGTAGTATCCGAATTTTAATGGTTGGCAGGAAAGCGAAGTATGGATGTAAGATACGAATTTAAGGGATGTCAAGGAGTTCAGATACCAGCGGACGGCAGCCTGGATGGAGAGACCATTCACCGTATCCAATCAGGTTAGAAGAATTGGAACCGAAAAATTAAGTGTCACATTGAAGGGGAAAGTGTTCAAATCGGTAGTTAAACCCGCATTGTCATAAGATACGGAGACGTAGCCAATAGGGAAAGCAGATAGAACAAGTTGGAGATTACTGAGACGAGTGTTAAGGTGGATGCTTAGTGACAAGGAGGAATTAAGTGAGAAATAGTTTTATAAGAGGAACAAAGTAACGGAGGTGATAGTACAAGACAGGAGAATAATCCGGTCACATCAGAGGGCCAGAAGAAGGGCATGGATATAGAGATAGAAGGCAGAGGATTGACGTGACAGACCAAAAGGTGGAAGGATCGCATTGGAGAGGACCTGAGGGAGAGAACTGAGTGGGGAGGAGGTTGGGGAGAGCCTTGTGGAGAAGACTAGTGAGGAACAGCGACCTCGTAGGAACATTGGAGCAGAAGAAGAAGGAAAATGTTACCCTTTCCAGCTCGGTGAGGGGGGAGGGGAAACGAGGGGAGAGAAGAGGGGAACAGCACACTCCCCCGTCCATTCCCATCTCCTCATCTCCAAAAATGATTCCCTCTCATCTCCCCATTTCCTGTTACCCATCTCCCCATCCTCCTCGCCCCTCGCTTCCTCGACCACCTTCCCATCTCCAAAAACATCCTCCCATTCTCATTACAATCTCCCCATCATTTCCTTTCTCCCCTTCCCAACTCCTCATTACTCCTCAACTATGCACAGACACCTACCCATCTCCCCATCTCCCCCATTCCTCCCTACACAACCTTCACCCCTTCCCCTTACCTACCTGCACATCTGCCCATCTCCAGATTCACTATTCCTCTTAGTTATCTACCCATTTCCCCATCTGCCCCCAAACCTCCATTCCCCAACCATCTATCCACCTGCCTATCTCCCCATCTCCACCCCTTCTCCTCGTTTTGACCCCAGGAGGAATTTAAGAGGTATCAAAACAGACGATTTGGGAACCCTGGTTAAAATGTTATCTCCACTCTTCATATTTTTCCCTCCTGACGTGACTTTTAAGCATCACCATTAATAAACACCTAACAAATCTTTCCTGACTCCATTGATGCTGGTCGCTGTCTACCATGCACCAAAAATGTGAACCTGCAGGATGATAATTACCATGAAACAGAGGAGGAGGAGGAGGAGGAGGAGGAGAAGGAGGAGAAGGAGAAGGAGAAGGAGAAGGAGAAGGAGAAGGAGGAGGAGGAGGAGGAGGAGGAGAAGGAGAAGGAGAAGGAGAAGGAGAAGGAGAAGGAGGAGATAGGATGATATCGTATTTTGCATTAATTCAAAATCGTAAATACAAGAACTTTCTGACTAATGTATAAAGTTTCTTGTATTTAAACACTCCACACACACACACACACACACACACACACACACACACACACACACACACACACGTCCGATGGGCCTAACGAAATCCAAAAAAATCTAACTTAGGCTTATAAATTCTGCAGGAAACACTTCAGGGTAATATATATATATATATATATATATATATATATATATATATATATATATATATATATATATATATATATATATATATATAGAAGAAGAAATAAAAAAAAGAAAAAGAAGAATGAACAACTGACTGGAGGAGAAGGAAGAAAACGAGAAAGAGAAAAATAATCAAAGACACAAGAAAATAAACAAACCTAACAAATAAATAAAGGGGTCCACAGGTGACACAATTCTCACCTGTGTCTTCAAAGCTCATGAATGGAAGCGCGGGGTAAAGGAACGAGTGTTATTACCAACAGTACACCACATTAACCAAAGCAAATCAACAAAATTATCACGAGTAAGTGTGTGTGTGTGTGTGTGTGTGTGTGTGTTACATTAATGGTGATGCGTGTTTGATGGGATAAAAGGAAAATAAAAGTGAATGATGATGAGGATCAGAGAGAGAGAGAGAGAGAGAGAGAGAGAGAGAGAGAGAGAGAGAGAGAGAGAGAGAGAGAGAGAGAGAGAGAGAGAGAGAGAGAGAGAGAAAACATCCCCTCAATCACGGAAACGAAGGAGAGAAATGAGAAAGAAAAAAAAAAACAATAGATAATGAAGGAAAATAACAGCATAATGAAAGAGAAAAATAAAGAAAGGATAGAAGCTTTGGGTGGAGACTTCATGGGTGGAACAAACAAACAACCCACGCCACTAAATAATGTTTTCTCCAGCGCGTTGTCCGTAACATATGCGCCTGTTATGCCCGGGACGACTCCTCTGGCTTTGGAAGTACCGCACATTTAAAACGAATATTCACAGTCTATAAAGTTTACGAGGGAATAACCGTAGCGGCGCCGCGGAGAAGGTAAAGAACAGGGAACACTTGTAGTAGACGCCCAGCCATTGACATCACGGGCGCGGGTACTGTGGGAGGCAAGGGAAGGGAAGGAAGCAAGGAAGGTATGGATGGACTGGTGTGTGGGTAGATCTAGCCTTTATAGAGGACAGAATACCGCCTTGCTGGACGCCTAATGTTATAATTAATTCTTGTTTTTTTTTTCCTTTTTGTGTGTAAGAGGGGCACTGGTCAAGGGTAACAAAAGACTGGTGAAAGAAAAGGCCTGTTCAAAGTGCCAGTCCATAAAGAAAGGGCAGAAAGGATCATGGAAAAAAGGGAAAAAGGAAGAAGAAAAGAAAAGAAAAAAGGTTTAGGTGACGTTTTGTTTGACTGACTCCTTAATTGACTGACTGGTTATTTTTTTTATTTATTTATTTATTTATTTTTTTTTTTACGTGCGAAGGTGTACAGTAAAAAAAAAGTTATCTATTTTGTTGCAGCATAAACATCAATGAAGGAGACAACCAAGTAAATTATCAATCATCAAGCAAGCAAACAAATCAATCCATATATTAATAAGCACAAAAAAATCGCCTAGAATATATAAGAGTCTAATTCTGGAGGTGACAAATTAACTGACTGACTGACTGATTATTGAACTGACCAACTGATAAACTGATGCACTGATTGCTTAACTGACTGAATGACTGACTGACTGACTGACTGACTGACTGACTGGCTGAATGACAGACTGGTTCCCTGACTGGTATTTTGGCGTTGACGTAATAAATCAAAGGCTACCACCAAGTAGAATATATAAAGGAACACAAAGGAAGACCCAGGAATAAAGAGTAACCAGGGCAAAGGGTTGGGATTGCTTGTGAACGAGAGAAAATTAGCGGTGAGAAATGAAGGGAAAAGACACAAGGAAAAATGAAAAAAAAGGGAAAAAAAAAGAAGAGACTGTTCTTAATAGGGAAACATGTTTTAATCGCTAAGGAAATAAAGTTTGTTATTGACAGGGGAAAAATATCAAGTCGTTAATTAGAGAAAATACACAAGGAAAAATTATAAAAAGAAAAAAAAGAAGGAAAAACAATTCTTAATAGAGAAATGTTTTAATCGCTAAGAAAATAGTTTGTTATTGATAGGGAAAAATACCAAGTTGTTAATTAGGAGTTATTAATAAGGGGAAATTACTCAATAAGGAGATGACTTTACTAATGACTGGTAATTTGTGAAAAGTTATAATTCTAGAAGATGGAACGGACCCATAACTAACGAAGCGCCCACTTGAAACCAACTGCCTTATTCCTCAACTCTAAAATGAAAGCCTAGTGCCCTTGTCTTCTCCTCCTCCTCCTCCTCTTCCCTCTCCTCCTCCTCCTCCTCCTCCTCCTCCCCTTCCCCTTCTCGCCTCGTCTCGTCACACCACACAACACCGCACACCACCACCAACATCCTAAACTTATCTACCCTCCCCCTCCTCCTCCTCCTCCTCCTCCTCCTCCTCCTCCTCCTCCCCAAATATCCCTACACGGCTCCATCTTCCTCTAAGCTTGAACACCTGACTTCTCCTCCCCCTCTCCGCAAATTACTCCTCCTCCTCCTTCTCCTCCTCCTCCCCACCGTATTTTCCTCTTTTTCTCCTCTTCCTTTGCTCTCCGTGCTATATTCTCCATCTCGTTTTCTCCTCCTCCTCCTCCTCCTCCTCTTCTTCCTCTTCTCCTTGAGTTCTCATCTTGTATCGTTTCCCTCCTCCTCCTCCTCCTAATTCATATCCTGCTCCTCCTTCTCACCACCACCTCTTCCTTTCTCCTCCTATCTTCTTACTCCTCTCTAACTTTGTCCTCTTCCTCCTCCTCCTCCTTTTCCTTCTGGAGCAGCAGTTAAGAATCACCACATCACCATCATCACCACTATCAGTCATCACCACTACCAATCATCACCACCATCACCATTCCACCATCACCCGTCACCATACCTGATCACTACCACCATCACTACCACAACCAGTCACCATCATCACCACTACGAGTCCCTATATCACCACTACTATCTGTCATCACATCAACACCACATCACCACCACCACCACCACCACTCATCACCAGTCACCACCATCACCACCACCACTTAGAGGCGCCGCTGGACACACCGTGCATCACACAATTATCAAACGCTCTCAACACTTCTTCCATTAACACACACACACACACACACACACACACACACACACACACACACACTCACTCCTGACAAGAGCTTCTGTACATTACAAGCGCCCCAGCCGTCCATCACTCCGACCCCCCACGCCCCCCCCACTCCCAAGGGTTAAAAACTCACTACTGCCACTCGCTTCTCACCGCTGTGCCTCGCCTCTCACTCGCTCTAAAGACGTGACGGTTCGGTGCTAAGATGGCTATATAGACTTTCTCACCGCCCCCCCATGCTGCGCCACCGTCACTCGAAGTACAGTATGCGTCACAATGAGGAATTAAACTACACTATGAATTAAACTACACTCTCTCTCTCTCTCTCTCTCTCTCTCTCTCTCTCTCTCTCTCTCTCTCTCTCTCTCTCATTTCACGCTAATCTTACGTAACCTAACCTAACCTAACCTAACCTAACCTAACCTCATCTACTCTGACACCACACGTCACAAATTAAGAAAAACTAACACCACGTGACTGGCACTCTCACTCCTCATCAACTTTTCAACGCTCTTACTCTCCTCTCACTCACCTTAGACATGTGACGTTAATAAAGTTGATGAAGCAGACCTAAACGTACCTCCGCACAGCGTCACACTCACGCACGCACTCACTCTCACACCACACGTCACAAAATACGAAAATTTTAAGCCACGCAATCGACGCTCATTACCTCACTCAATTTCTCTACACACTCACTCTGCTCTCACTCACCTTAGTAACATGAAGCTGCTACAGGTGATGCAACACACCTTCACGCACCTCTGCACGCCGTCACGCTCACGCACAGTCACTTTACGCGTCACAAAATGGAATAAACGCAAGCAACATCACTCGCCTCCTGTGCCCGCGGCCGCACTCAGTAATCGGTGCGTCACGTGACCCTGCGCGCGTGGCTGTCCTAATGAGCACAGGTGAGCGCTAAACACACAGCACTCGTGGTGATGGGACAGGTAAGCGCACTGCAATAGATCGATGACAATGCGTGTGTGTTGATGTGTTGTCTTGTTTTACTTCCTGGATTAAATATTACCGTTGGTTTTGTTATCGTTATTATTCTTTGATGACTTGTACCGCTGGTTCTCCCTCCCTCGTCCCCTCGTTCACTCCTTCCCTCTTTCATTGTTTTATTCATTTTCCACGTGTTAGGTCACATTTTCTCCTCTTCCACTCATATTTTCCTCCATCCTTAAGTCTGCTCCTTCTTTCCTCCCTCCCCGTTCCCTCCACCTGAGCTTCCTTCCTCTTCCTTCTCTCCACCTATCCTTCCTTCCTTCCCTCCTTCCCTCCACCTCCCCAATAGTTTCGTTAATTTTTCACGTGGTATTTAAAAATTTCCTCTCTCCCTCTGATGTTTCCCTCCTCCTCTCCACCTGTTCCTCCCGCCCCCCCTCCTTCCCTCCACCTATCCCTTCCTCCCTCCCTTCTTTCCTCCACTTTTCTCATTGTTTTGTTAACTATCCATGTGGTATTTTGATAACGTCCTCTTACTCTTCCTCCTCCCTCCTTCCCTCCACCTATACCTCCCTCCTTCCTCCTTTTTGTAGGTTAATGATATGAGGTGTTCAGGTACCAGTCATTTATTTCCTTTGTTAAATACTAACCGGCATCTCACATTCCCGCGTGCCCCCTCGCGAGGGCCACTCAATCAGTCTGTCCCCATACTTGCCTCTGTAGGGGTACGCTCCACTGGATTTCTCTTATTAAAGGACCTTAAAGTTATACTCACGTCTTTCCATCGTCCCCACCCTACGCTAAGGACTTGGATAGACAACCTACATGGCGCAGTGACGTGGAAGAGACCCGTGGACGACCTACAAAGGGGAAATTACAAGTAGCCTGCGGCGGTAACCGGTTCCCTCTAAGGACGCTACCTTGCCCCGCCGCTACTCAGCTATCAACTCAGTGCTTTTACGTGTGTTTGTGCAGTGCTTTGTGGTGTTGGTAGTAACGTTGGAAGACGCCACTACCAGAGGGTAGGCTTCGGTTGGGCATATCACGGAGGACAGCGCGATACAAGGTCCTCTCGCTACGGAGTCACAGAGGACACTGCGCGCGTCTAGCCTCGCCGCATGCCCCTCCCTCCCTCCCCTCCCCCCCCTCACCACAGAACTGACAGCTGCTACGCTAGCTTTTGTTGCACCCTCCACCACCACCACTGCCCGCTACACCTCTGCACTTGATCGCACACGTACATAGCACGCATATTACAGACTCACGTGCTTACGATGCCACACGGGAGGAAGAAAGCCGAACATCGGGGACGAGAAGAGACAGCAGAACATGGCACGTCGTCCTCCCCTGAGCCCTACACCTTCCTGGCTGGCGCGTCTTCCCATCTCACACATGCCCAGCCATCGCCCGACCAGCAACATTCACCGATGGACTTTTACGCCTTCCTTACGTACATGAAGGAGAGAGACGATGCGGGGCGTGTCGAGCGTGAAGAAGAAGCAGCACGTTACCGGGCAGAACTGGCGGAGCAGAAACGGGAGGATGCAGCACGATTCGAGGCCTTGTTGTCAAGATTGGCCCCGCCACCTGCCTCCTCACCTGCCCCCACGCCTGGACACCCTCCATCTGTCTCATCACATCCACCTCAGGCGCCCGTGTCGTCGAGCCCTGCAGGAACACCACCAGCACCTAAGGCGACTGCTCAACCTCCACCAGTTCTCTCTACTGACGTCACGTTTCAGTACTTCAGGGAGTGGAGGCGACGCTGGGCTGACTACGCCACAATGGTTGATTTGGCCAAGTTACCACAACCCAAGCAGCTAATACAACTCAGGATGTGCCTCTCCCTCGAAACTCAACGAGTGCTAGAGCACACGCTGTTGTTGCCCCCGGACTCAACATCTTCCGTCGACGAAGTCCTCAACACTCTCCAACAGCACTTTAAGGACTCAAGTAACGAGGCTCTACGTCGACGAGCTTTCACAAGCTGTAAGCAGGCGCCTGGTGAGACTTTTGCAAACTTCTTCGTGAGGCTTAAAGGTCTCTCGGAGGAGATCGACGTTTGCAAGGCCAACGACAACGACTGTCAGGAGGCCTGGATCAAACACGGCATCCTAACTGGTGTTAGCGACGAGGAGCTCGTACAGAAGATCGTCGCCCTTGATGCCTCCTCCACCCTCTTAGACGTCGTCACGTTATGTCGTGCCTATGAAGCCACCAGATCCATGAGCGTGAAGGGGAGAGGGAGATGTAGGTTAATGATATGAGGTGTTCAGGTACCAATGTCATTTATTTCCTTTGTTAAATACTAACCGGCATCTCACATTCCCGCGTGCCCCCTCGCGTCTCGCGAGGGCCACTCAATCAGTCTGTCCCCGTACTTGCCTCTGTAGGGGTACGCTCCACTGGATTTCTCTTATTAAAGGACCTTAAGTTATACTCACGTCTTTCCATCGTCCCCACCCTACGCTAAGGACTTGGATAGACAACCTACAAATATGACATGGCTTATTGCGCCCAAAGCACCCTGAGATGAATATGATGATGACGATGATGACGATGATGACGATAGCAATAAAAACCGTCAAATGTTCGCCCCACACAAGCAGCGCCGTCCATCTCCTCACCTTCCTGTCAGCCAGAATATCTTCCCTCAACTTTCCGTGCTTTCCGTAATCCAAGCTTCCCTGCCGTGTCTGTCTTTCCATCTTATGCATAATATTATTCTCCTCATTTCTCTCCCAGGGCTTTTTTTTTGCCCCACAGCACTCCTGCCGGGCTGCGGGGTTCTGGTCCTTAACTTCAATAAGATACACGTGATGTTTTGCCCTCACATTCCCGCTGGCCTTGAGGTGTGTCAAGGTGAAATTTTATATGATCATTCCTCGTTTAATCACACCTGTATTATGTTACTGCTATTGATTAAAACAGATAGGTGCAGTATGCTATTTTTATATGCCTAACTACCTTAATCAAATTTGCAAAGGTGTAATTTTAAGTGACTCCTCTTTGCTCGACGAGGGAAGGTATCTTGAGCATATTAGCCGTACTCCTGTATTACTGTATTATATAACTGTCCTTAACTTCAATAGGACAGGTGTGATGTATTACCAATATATTACCTTTATATGTCTATTCGCCTAAATTAAAAGTGTAAAGGTTTAATTTCTAGTGCATCTTAAATCTGTTTCGCCATATTCCATTATTCCATTATATTACTCTCCTTAATTTCAATAGGACAGGTGTCATACATTACCTTTATGAAGCTGCCCATCTTAATTACAACCTGTGCAAGATGTAATTTCAAGTGGTCGTCCTTTGCTTACTGACAGAACACAAACCATCTGTCCTTCCCATCACATTACTATTACAAGCAAGACTATTAATCCTGCAGCCAGACTGAACTTAATCCTTACTGGTAAACTTGCTAGACTTAATGAGAGAAAAAGAGTTTATTACATCAAATGACATTACATCACAGACAAAGAGAGCATTATCTTAAGTCTGTTTTCCCACTAAAACACTTATGTCCTGGTATTTAATTTACGGGGATAACACAACAACGCACCTGTCTGTACCACCACTTGACTTAAACACACAAGAATAACATTAGCTCTCCACTCCTCGTTCAGTATTTCACCATTTTTAGTCAAGTTGGTGTATTTAATATCACACCCCTACCTCTCCTGAATTCAAATAATGATACTGTTTACGGGGACTTTACGTTCTTTCTTTTCATAATTATCAGTAAGGCACAATAACAGCACTAATTCTAACTAACGAGGTGGTCAAGACAAGATGTGGGAGGCATTTAACTTCAGTACCTGGTTAGATGAAGCCGTCATCCTCACTCATTTCACACTACGGAGACTCATTCAGCATATCAAATCTCTTACAATATTTATCTTTGTATCTGAGAATTCCTTGATTATCTTGTCGTGAAGTGCTGGCGTTGTTTTCTTATTCTCTTTTTGTCTGGTATCGTGTTCTTTATAAACTTCCATCTGTGTTAACAAGAAGGTGAGGGGAGAAGAAGAGCGGAGGGAAGAGGAGAGATGATGATAAGAGAAACGCACACCTACGTATAACCTTCTATATTTGTTAATTCCTCTTCCATTTTTTGTATAATCCCTATCCTTAATTTACTGTATCAATAAGGGAGGTGATAAAAACACCACCACCACCATCACCGCCTCTTAGTTACCTGTTGTCACATACCATTAAGACTCCATATACTCGTACCCTCTCTATCTCTCTCTCTCTCTCTCTCTCTCTCTCTCTCTCTAATGACTGGTAATTGAGAATTGAGGCTTTTGTTGTATGGATGTGTTTGGGGGGAGGTGATATAGTGTGTGTGTGTGTGTGTGTAAGTATGACGCGCTGTAAGTTAATATCCTTTATAAAGAGGAACTGCACACACTTAAACCGTGAAAACATGAAATGTAACATACTTAGATGGTGCAGAATAATACTTACAAAGTCACGCCATTTCTTATACTGTAAAATATACTTAAACAGAAGAACATACGGTGGAAACAACACGTATAAAAGTAATGCAAATACTTCAACTGTCACGAAAATACGTATATGTTAATAACAATACTTTTAAACACACACACACACACACACACACACACACACACACACACACACACACTTCAAAAAAGCCTTTGATCTTGTTGATCACACTGTTGTCATCAGCAAGGCAGTAAGTCTGGGTCTCCCTCCTAACCTGGTAGCGTGGCTAGCCGACTTCCTCACAGGGAGGCGTCAGGCCGTTCGCTATCAGGGCTCTGTCTCTAATTTCCAACAGCTGACATGTGGGGTCCCCCAGGAGACCAAGATGGGTCCGCTATGCTTCCTCCTCCTCATCAACGACGCCCTCACCGACACCCCCCATCGCTGGAAGTATGTGGACGACTGCACCGTGGGCGTCCCAGTTTCCACCAAGAACCCGGACAACTCGCCACTGCAAGCAATTCTGGAGCGACTGCAGACGTGGACAGAGGAGAGCAGGATGACCATCAACCACAGCAAAACTGTGGTGATGCATTTCTGTACCTCCTCTGTACCAGTGCCCCCTCCCCAGCTCACAGTGGACCCTCACCCCCTCCAGGTGGTCCAATGTGCCAAGCTTCTCGGAGTCACGGTGGACGACCAGCTGACCTGGAAGCAGCATGTCGCCAGCACCGTGAGATCAGCTACCTACAGGCTGTACATGCTGCACAGACTCAGGTCGCTGGGGACGCCGACAGATGAGTTAAGGGGGGTGTACCTCACCTTCATCCTCCCCAAACTCATGTACGCCTCCCCAGCGTGGTCCTCCTCCCTCACACACTCAACAGCTACAGCTAGAGAGTGTGCAGAAAAGGGCGTGCAGGGTCATCCTTGGCCCTGCATACACCACCTATGAAGAAGCCCTGACCACCCTGAATCTGTCCAGACTATCCACCAGGCACCGAGAGGCTCTGGAGAAGTTTGGAAGGGGACTACTGCATCACCCACGTCTCAGAAACATGCTGCCGCCTGACGCGCCTCCCCCGACCCGTGCCACCAGACACCACAACAAGATAACGCCCCTAAAGGCGCCGCGCACGGACCGGTACAGACTCAGTGCGATTCCCACCATGGTGCGAGCCATCAATCAATAGTCTCTTCTAGATTAGACTTACCTTTAGGATTAATGTTAAGTATTTCCCCATCCCCTATGTACATTTTCACTTTGTTAACTGTCTAAATAATAAACCGTTTATTATTATTATTATTATTATTATTATTATTATTATTATTATTATTATTATTATTATTATTACACACACACACACACACACACACACACACACACACACACACACACACACACACACACACACCACACACACAGATCACTAACACTTAACAAAGCTTCTTCTTCTTCTTCTTCTTCTTCTTCTTCTTCTTCTTCCTCTTGTTGTTGTTGTTGTTGTTGTTGTTGTTGTTGTTGTTCTTCTTCTTCGTGTCACCCTCCTCCACGCCCCGGACGTCGTTTCCTCCCATTCTTATATTCTGGATGACCATGCACAGGAGAGGCAGACACTTACCTGTAGTGAGCACGGGTGTTGAGGATGAAGCTGGGAGGCCTGGATCATATCGTCCAGGGTGTCGTTCAAGGTGTCTAAGCTGTCCTCGCTGTCCTCCTCCTCCTTACCAGGGCTTTCCTTGTTGTCAGAGGTGGGTTCAGGCTCTGAGGGCTGAGATAACACTTTCATAGCTTCTGACCAAGCTCTTCACTGACTGTGCATTAACATCCTTTTAAATGAGTATATTCCAGTCATCCAACCAGGCAATTTCCTTCAGTATAAGGCAAAGTCATAATAGCCAATGGGCTAATAAGTAATCTATTATCTCCTAATGGTAATATCTATTGCAAAATAGACAACTCACCTTCCAGACAGTTTCCCCAGTCTCAGAGCAGTTCAGTCCAACAAATTTCAAGGCTTCATCAAGGTTGAAGTCAAGATTGAAGTCTGGTACTGTCTCATTGAGGGTGAAGGACGGAGAGTTAAGAGGAGACACAGAGTCAAGGATCACGTCTCCTCCGCTGATGTTTTTCTTAGGAGACAGTAAATGCTCACCTGCAAGCAAAGGATGAACAGTAATTACACAAATACTGTCAACACTCTTTCTGTTATTCTTGTAACAAATTTGATGTACAAAGCTACAACCTATGATGCTGTGGTTTGTTTTTCTCATCACCAACTTGTGGGGGTCATCAGATAAACAATAACATATTGGTGCCTAAAACATTAAAGCTCTTATGATAAAATTTGATCCAAATATGCTTTAAAAATCTTACAATAAGAACTATTCATGAATAAATGATGAATATAGCTTGCCTGGTTTTCAACAACAGTTAATGCTTAAATATGTTATGTATATATACTAAAAAGAAAGCATACATGGTTTATGTATAGAAATAAACTGTAAAAACATATATCACATGGCAACCATTACAACTACATAAAGGATATAATGTTCCCTTCATGTTCAGAGCAATTATAGTCATCCATGAAACCTCAACCAAAACACTCACAATCTTCATCATTCAAAATAAAAACAAAATGTGTCTATACACACACACACACACACACACACACAAACACACACACACACACACACACTACACATTATGTAAAGCAGTACACACCCTATATTTTCATCACAGCAGTAATTTCTCAGGACTCATAACTGTTCCTCAGTGTTACCAGTACCTCTAGTAATTTGTGATCCTTGATGGTGGGTGGAGGGAGGCCTCCTGCCTGGCCAGGAAGCATTAGTGAGCCTCCTGCCACCCAGGTGTACCTGCCCTCTGTCCCCACTCCTTCAATGATCCCATTATGATTAATGATTCCACTCTATGGCCACCACCAAGCCTAAATATTTTTCTTACTTGGAAAAGAAAAGCTCAAATCAATAAGCCTTCACTGAGCTACAGATCACCGTGGTCTAGATATATAACAGCCATTGGCAATTATTGCACAGTATACTGTAGCACACTACTGTACTTGCAGGGATAAAATAATATCCTTCAGTCTTGATATAAGCCAACTCTCAAAGTGCTACACCACAGCTACACAAGATATAACATTTTCCCAAAAATCTCTTGTCCTGTGTGTTGCTGCACTGCTGCCAAGAGTACACCACCTCACATGTGTGTCTTGTGAAGATAAGAAACCATGCTATCACTATACCATTAAATACTTACTCAGTCATAAGTCATAACAATGTGTGTGCAGCAGATTCCTCAATAACATTTCAAGGTTACTGACTACTGGCACAGTCCTTCATACAATGACACATACAAAAAGTTGCTAATGTAACCACAACAGGGTACTTATCTATTCACTTCACTGTGTTGTGAAAAGCCCTTTGATTACAAGATTATAACAAGAAACTTGCTGGAGTATTACACAGATCACTATCTCACAGTTCTTGAGCCACCAAACGCCATGCGAGCACCACCATATGACCACTGTGTTACCACCACTACCACCGCTGTCACAACCACCATTGCAACTACACATGGGGAGGAGGGGCAGAGCCTCACACCAGACAGGTGGTGCCTGATCAGCCAACCTACCAATATGGCTGTGTACCCAACAGGAAACTTGGCCAAATGGTGTAACAAAGGCACTCCTCCAAGCCTGGGGGCCACTACACTTTCATGGGGGGGAACAGGAGGAGACCTAATGAGGGGGGAGAAGGAATACCACGAAGGGTTGGATTCGCAAGGGTTGACTAACGCCAGCCGGATATCCCATCACATAATGCTGCTGCCAATATCCCGCTGCGATGCCCGAAATGCACCCCCTCCCAGCATGGGCGCCACCAGGCCAACCCCTAATACAGTAAAATCCCTCTCATCCGGCATTCAAGTATCTGGCACATTTTTCCCCGAGCCTTAAAATCTATAAAAAAATCAATGTGTACTCATAAAATTGATTAAAATTCCCGCGTGAGGCATACTTTGTCCCCTCGCCACCAGAGCACACTGCTTCGCACCACCTGTGGTCCACTGCACTGTGCTTACTCAGTGACTCAGTCCCGCATGTGCACTGTTTATCACCTGACGCCTTCATCATACCTAAAGTTGTAGAAAAGAGGAAGCGTGTTGTGCTTACACTTAAGCAGAAGGTAGAAATTTGTCGATGATTAGAGAGAGGTGAAAGCAGACAGCAACTAATGGCAGAATATGGTGTGGGCTCATCAACTATTTATGACATTAAATCCCAAATGAAAAAGTTGCGGGATTACATGAAAGTCACCGACACCCCAAAGGCAGTGGAAAATCATCACACACTGCAGTATCATCATAATGAAATGATGGACAAAGTGTTATACGAGTGGTTCAGCTTGAAAAGATCAGAAGGAGTCACAATTACAGGCCCAATGCTACAACTGTGCTGGTGAGTGTGAGGTGGCAGCACGGGCGGTGACGCGTGGCACAGCGATCAGCTGATCTTTGTTATGGTAAGATGCGTGAGTGTAGGGTGGTGATTGTGGGCATAATTTCACTTCTATTCAAGTATCCGGCATGTCAGCGGTCCCATTGATGCCAGATAAGAGGGATTTTACTGTATCATTTTTTCCTTCAAACTCTTCTAAGCAGTGGATATTTTTCATCACCTTTCATTCTCTTTCAGTTTCTGGCTCAAAGTTTCACTTAAACATTTCTCTAAGTCCGGATCTTAAATTTAGGGCAGGACAAAAATCATCATACATGTGGCAGCCCGGCCCACATTGTTCAGTGTAGTGGCAGACATTCCATAGCAGTGACTTTGACAGGTGAGATTAATGAAAGCAAATTTTCATAATTCGATAAGGTAAGAAATACCTCCTACAGAGTGTACACAACTTTAAGGGACCCTTGGAGGGAGGCAACCATACAAACATCTATAGGGCACATCCAGGCATCTCCCACCATAATCTCCAACTGTCCAATTGTCTCACAGAGGCCAGCCAGACCCGCCTCCCCAGAACTCGATTAGTCCCTATATGGGAGGCAGCTACGGCCCCTCTCCAAAGGCTGATCACCTCTAAGCCAATGTTACACACCACATTCAGCTCACTTCTACAGCATCACCTCCACCTCTGTGCTGTAGCTCTATGGCCACTGGGGAAAAGTAACTCAAGGAATGAATAAAGAGTAGCTGCCATTGTTTCTTATAGAGCCTTATGTAGGGAAAATTATTTTATATCTATTAAGATATTGGCTATTCTTCAGTGTTTTGAAAAAGCATGCAATATTTACATTCAACATTTTTTTTTTATCTTTTTAGTAGTACAGGTAGGCAGATATTTAGAAGCAGACAGAAAGACAGATAGGGAGAAACAGAAACAGATAGAAAGACAGAAAAAATAAATTGTTAAAATAAACAGATGGACAGATCAACCATATGAAAGCACTCTTAACAAAATCTCTAAAAAAAAAATAGAGTACAAAAAAACAGGAGGAAGCAACACTGAGGAGACCCCTACAAGCCCACAGTCTACCAACCCTCCTCCTTCCTCTGGTCATAAAGGTTACCAGAGATATAAGCCACCATCAGGGGTACACAATGCTCAGCCACCTCACATAATGTATGTGGGCTTTCTGCATTTTCCTTGCCCTTTACACAGATTAAAGTATGACATTATACTTGACAATTTCCATGGCAGTAACCTCAGTAACCTTCTCAAACACTTCGTAGTATTTACAGTAAGTTTAAAAGTAAGGCTAATAATAATATTTTATATCAGATATAGAATCTACCAGATAGGCATTAACAGGAATAGGCCTGGTAAGCTTCTTATAATGCTGTTTTATATCTGAAATAGTAAGTAGTTGGAAAGAAATTACATATAATGGCCATTAGATGAATTTCAGCTTACCTACTTGTGACAATATTTCTTTCATGGCAAAATTGAAGCTTGCACCACAAACCTCAAGTAAATATCATCCTAAAGTCTCCTTTAGGAAACAAATAAATATGGATTTGTCTTTGAAAAGGAAATTACTTTTTGCTTTGTCAGAGCTGCTCTCAGAGATGGGAAGACAAGCACGAGGGTAATGGTCACAGCAGGATGTCCTTGCTTCCCCACCCTGCCCTCTCTACCTGCCCTTGCTCCTTATCTTCCCCACCTGCCAATGCTTCCCTCCCCTTGTCTCCCACCTTCACCCACACACCCAACATTAATGAGTTTTTAATACTGTGAATCTTTAAACTCTTATATATGCATATTATTATGAATATTCTTGTCTTCTTTCAACCACTCATTAGCTCCAGTATTAATGAGTTTTTAATATTATGAATCTGTGACCTTTCAGCAAATGCATACACTAAGTATCAGTGAATGTACCTGTTTCCATTACTAAAGATCCTTTTTATAGATCATTTTGAATAATTTCCAATACAAAGCTATTTTCACATATTTTCTATTGAACAATTACATAATACAGGACCAGTCTTGAATGGGAAGCATTTGCAATAAAAGTGATATAACATTGGTTATCTATTACATAATCTTTGCCATACAAAAATAATTGCTGAAGAATAAACAGTACTGTCCCTAAATTATCTTGCTGTCCCTACAGATGACTGCCAACCAACTGCCATGTAATTACACCTCCTGACAATCTTCCATCTCCTTAATGCATCTCTTATCACACTCATCTCCCACCCCACTCCACTCCTTCTTTCCCTCCATCAATCAGTGACGGTACAGGTGCTGGTCTCCTGTCACCACCCTTTTTGCATGGCTACAAGTGTCTTCCACCCCAACCCTTTCCATTAACACACACACTACACATCCTCCTGCACTTGCCCTCATCACCCAGCATCTCCTCACACCTACTTACTTTACTGGTACAATAACTCATACATTATTAAATGGTAATATTACATAAAAGTAGTGATGAAAAGTAACACTGCATTATAATTCAGTCAAAGCATTTTATTTTATTGTGTTACTTAACATATTTTTGGGCAAATACTTTGGTGATGAACTATGAATATGTTAACATAAGAACATAAGAAAACAAGGGAAGCAGCAAAAAATTAGGTCTGCACATGGCAGTCCATATATGAAACATTCCTAAATATTCCCACCTATCACCCTCATTCACAGCATGTTGCTTGCCTGGCCCAGAACTCACTAATTCCTTCATTCATACCTGCAGAAGCGTTGGCCTCCCATCATGATACAAATACATGGAGGTGTTAAAAGGCTACCTAACACAAGTGTGCCATGTTAAGGCAGTGTGACAGTCCTACACTTCATTCTGGGAGTCAGGATGATGCAGGGAAAACAACCATGACAAGAAGGACTGAGGATGACAATTCAGGATGGTGCTGGTATCCAAAATATTGGTGACTTGTCAGTTTTGAGCACGGATTGAGCACACAAGTAGCACACTCCATGATTCATTGAAACACTTGCTGTATATATTATATATATATATATATATATATATATATATATATATATATATATATATATATATATATATATATATATATATATATATATATATATATATATATATATATATATATATATATATTGCTACTTCATTTTAAACTGAGGAGTACGACCAGTATATCATTTACCTACTAGCATCAGTCAACTCTTATAGCATTTACCTTTGCATATTTAGTATTTACCATTCCTTTTCTCTCTAATGACTAAAGGAGATTCAATGAAGACTTTTTAAACCTGCTTCATTGCTATTTTTAAAAAAAGCTCAACAGAAAAAAGAGCTTCAGTCAGATTATCTAACAGATCTGAATTACGAGCTGACTCATTTAACTCTTTCTTACAAATAATAATGAATCTTATGGTCATAACAATTTTTGTGTGTTTAATTTCTCCCAACATCAACAGTAAACAACTAACTCATAAGCCCACAACTCTCATCTTCATGTATGTTAATCTTCACACTAACAGTTTGCTGAGATGGAATGATTTATGCTTCCAAGGCAATTTAGTGAGCATAATCTAATCTTAGTTCCCAAGTGACTGATGTGAGTAACAAGATGAAATATCAAGACTTGCAAACACATGATAAAGGTTATCAGGTAGCAATTTAGTTAACATGTCTAGTCCTAGTTCCCCTGTGATTTCTATGACCAAAAAGATGAAAAGTTACAACTTGTGATGAGACAGTAAACACCAACAAGTAGCAATTTAGTGAACATATCTAATCTTAGTTCCTAAATAATTTATGAGTAAAAAGATTAAAAAAGTAAGACAAGTAGCAATTTAGTTAACATATATATATATATATATATATATATATATATATATATATATATATATATATATATATATATATATATATATATATATATATATATATATATATATATATATATATATATATATATAATATTAGTTTCCACATGACCCATACAAGTAAAAAAGATGAAAATTAAGGCTTATGCAAAGACAGTAACAAGAGTATGACATATTATATTCTTCAAAACCATATTGTGTTGCATCAATAAAATAATATCATTAAGAAATAACTTCTTTCATCTATTGCATATTCAACATGAGTATGACACATTTATATTCCCCCCAAAAAATAAATAAATAAATAAACAAAAAATAAAAAAGACTGTAACTCACCAATAAATTAACATTAGAAAATGAATTTTTACAGAAGAGATGCCATATGATCTGTAAAAATAGCTGACTTCATCCTATAAGGGTTCACCTCATTAATTTTAGTGGCTAATTCAAGCTCTTTGTTCTGGGAGGAGTTGTGGTAAATGTGAGGGTGTGCACAAGGTCACTTTCAACAGAGGTGATCTGTATGGGTGACACAATCCTCAAGAGCTTGGAGAGTTTCACCTTTAAGACAGCCAGTTATACACCTCTTTCTTGTCTTAGGGTTCCAACACAGTAACTTTGCCAAATCATGAAAAAAATGTACTGAAAAAAAAATGCAACTAATCTGCATGTTTAGGATGGCAAGGAGCTATCTGGTGTCCACACCACCACAGCACTCAATCCTTACCTACACACACACACACACACACACACACACACACACACACACACACACACACACACACACACACAAAACTTTACTAGTCTGAAATAAGAGACAAATATATACAATACATAAACTCTTCAATTTTCCATTAGATTTATAAAGTACAGTATCTGATATGGTGCAATTTGCTGGAGAAATAAGAGAGAGAGAGAGAGAGAGAGAGAGAGAGAGAGAGAGAGAGAGAGAGAGAGAGAGAGAGAGAGAGAGAGAGAGAGAGAGAGAGAGAGAGAGAGAGAGAGAGAGAGAGAGAGAGAGAGAGAGAGAGAGAGAGAGAGAGAGAGAGAGAGAGAGAGAGAGAGGTGGGGGGGAGTTGGCAGACTACTGAGAGACAGAGGCAGGCAGACAGGAGGATGAAAGTAGAAAGATGCAAGACAACACAAGTGAACATGGGACCAAGAAGACTGGTGGTGGTAAAAGTCCCTGAGTCTAGGCAGCTGAGAGTCCTGCTGGGAGTCTGATGTCCCTCCCTTGGCCCACTCATCAAGACACACACACACACACACACACACACACACACACACACACACACACACACACACACGAACGAAGGCTTCATATTTGAGAGAATCCAAGAAAAGCCGAGGACGGTGAGATGCTTGAATGTTATAACAAATACAGCTTCTCACAAAGAAATGTTAATATATCTGGAGGAGTAGAGTAGAAGAAGAGGAGATAATAATGGGGACATGAAAAAAGAATAACTATAAATACAGACACAAAAGTGATTCGAACTTTGCATATTACTGCAACTAAATAAAAAAAAAATGAATTCTTAGCAGTTATCAGGGAACATATATCATACCAAGAAGACATCACACCTTCCTGTACAATCCTACTTACTGCAGTATAAAACTTCAACTAAATGTATTCTCCTTGCCTTTCAAGATGAAAAAAATACCCACCTTTCATCCACTAATTTATTTAACTATCTCTTTTAACAACAATATTACTCATTATCTTATATTTCTAGAGTTAAGTAAGCAATATGGTGTAGTAGCAATAAGCTCCCATCATGACTTGTGTGGGAATTGCTGAGTGAACTTTACCATTCCCTCCCCCACCAAAGAAAAGATGGTCACATTCCTTAAGGTGGCTCCCTACTACCCGTGAGCCTCTGTGGCTATGGGTATAAAATCCAAAATCCATTAATCATAAGCCACAAAATTCTGACCACCTACTACAACCACAGTCTTTGTCTCCCTGGTGACTACCTTCCTTCCCCTACAACCTTCTCTCATGATCAAATACTGTGCACAACATTCTTATAATATATGATGAAGCTTTCTATCCTTCAGCATGCTACCTTTTGGGGGAAAACTAATAATTCATGTGCACAACATTTTTATAATCTATGATGAAGCTCTCTGTCCTTCAGCCTTTTTAGTGAAGATTTTACTTATTCATTACACACAAGTTAAAGGCCATGATGAAAAATACAAATAAGTACAGAAATACAAGGCATAAATTTAAGAATGCAAGACAAGAATGCATAGGAAATGCACATAATTGAAAACTTTAAGAAGAAATTCCTTTCTTGTCAAGCCCAAGTGAAGACAGAGCAAATAGTAGAGAAAAATATTACCACCACCTTTTGCTTCTGACATTGTCCCACCTCTTCCCAACATGACTGAAATGGCTCCAAATAATGGCTGATGTAAGGACAAAGTGACAGGTGTGAGGAGCAAGGCAGGGTCCTAATGACGCGCTGCCACACACCCACATTGCCCCCTCAGCCCAACCTTCCACACACAGCCTTATCATCATCCTTTCCTCAACACATCCATTGTCTTTCGCATCCCAGAGTAAGCTACACTGAGAGCTTAACCAATGTACCCTGTGTCTGTCAGAAATGGAAAGATAATAGTGGCCAGACACACTCTCTTTCCACAGTCTTACCACCATCCTTTCCTCAACCATCCGTTATCTCTCCCTTCCCCATTCAAACTGCACTGACAACTTAACCAATGTACCCTGCATCTGTCAGAAATGGAATCATTATAATACTAAGTCATATTCTCCTTGCACATCCCTGCTAAGAGGATGGTCTGCACAAGAGATATCTTGATGCCATATAAATAGCATTAACTGTATGATATAATGGTAACTTTATAGGAAAGAGGCAAACAAATCTCTTCCTTGGAAAATCCAACAAAAAAATATTTAATAATAATTTTTCTTTTAATTTTTGCTTTTGCCTTTTATCTTTGATGCATAAAAATTCAAGACATATAAAAATTATCTTGATATTCATAAGTAATCATATTGCATAACTCAAAAAGCATAGTAACTACATATAAAAATTAATATAGAGCCAAGTACTTCCATAAAATATTTAATATTATTAATAAAAACAAGTCTACTCTTCATAAGCAACCATAAGACCAAAGCACAATAAAGAACCACAATCTGAGCCTCAATACTGCATTTCCAATATAGAATTAAACAAATTGAAATGGAACTAAAATTTACCAAACAGCCCAAGTGCCAGAAAAGATAAGCAGCGACTCCCTCCAGCGTCTGTCATAAACACTCTCATGATTAATGGTGCCTGCCCATCGCTTACCAAATGCCCTAACCCAACCTGCCACTCTCCCCTCCCTCTCCCTTTGCCAGACTCTCTCTCTCTCTCTCTCTCTCTCTCTCTCTCTCTCTCTCTCTCTCTCTCTCTCTCTCTCTCTCTCTCTCTCAGGACAGCAGCTGCCTCAATATGGGTAATGTATTGAAAGAGGTACATGGTAATCCAGCCACACTGGAAACAATGGTGCATTCCCATTATAGAGAGAAAAGATGTTGATAATGGAAATATGTTTCAATAAATGGCATCCTTTTAATAATCCTCATATTCTTAGCTGGATTAAATCTGTAACTTAGGTTTACAGCTACATCTATTTAAATATCTATCTATCTATCTATCTATCTGTCCAGACCTGACGCCTATTCCTTAGAAACATACTCTGGAAATAGCAATGGGAGAAGAGCCTTAATGTATTCTCATCCCTGCATTCCTTCCTTTCATGGCCATATCCCCTTTATCCCTTTCCCTCACACTCAAGCACCTTAATTGGTAACTACAACTTAACAACAATCTTGTATATCTCTACTGGAGGTACAATGGTTAAGCATCTCTTTACTAATGACTCCATGTACAGCTAAAGCAATATTACTTGTGATAGCAATAAAAAATGTTAAAAAGAATATATAAGAAAGAACTTGATATAGTATGAAGTTTTTACTATTAAATGTCTCTCATTTTTATTAGATAACATCTGTAGCTTATCACAAACAGCCTGATAAGGGCCAATAGATATGCTGTTGCTGTCCTCCCTTCATCTAGCTGTGTGTAAATGCAATGCAATATTTAGCTTCACTGTACAAGAAAAGGACTCCTCTCCCATTCTGAGTATTTCATCAATGTACTGTAATACTGCACATGGTGAAATGCTGAAGGTCAAGCCAAGTGAGATAAAATAGCCCTGGAGACCTGCTGTGATGGGGGGGGGAGTCCAAGAGTCCATCCTGGCTACAAGTTAATAACCTGCTAACCACTTATCTCAGTGAAGTCAGGTTATCAAACTCACTTTAATCAAGTATTGAACCTCCTGTATTTTTTTTCTGTGACCCCTTTTACAGCGGCCAAATGGAAGTCCTTATTGAAATTCATTATCTAAGAGTCCTTCATTTATCACCTGTCACTCCCTCCAGAAAACCACTTATGCTACACTTAATGTTGGATACGTTTGCTAACTCTAATTCCTTAGCAACATACCTGCCTTATTAATTTCTTGACAAACTATAACTACTCTGTATTTATTATTTTCATTTAATATTAAAGAACAATTAAAAAGAAAATGAATTTATATATCCATACAGTTATGAACCTTACATATAACTATCCCAAGACCCATTTTGTCCATCTATCCATGCTATACTGAGTCTGCATTATTAAAATATTTAGATGTACTAGTTTTTGTTAAATAGCATCACCATTATTCTGTTTTAACAATGCATGGCATCTGTGAACTTATTATAAAAAACATGAACATTTTAAAAACTTGCTATGGAATTTGTGGTGTGGTGGTGGTGGACAAAGGTAACACAAAGGGCCAATCCCTGGATGGGCTAGGCAGCTGCTGCTGCTGTCTCCACCTGAGGAGTGGCAGCTCCTATTGTCTCCCACAGCACCCTCCACAATGCCTGTTTATTAACACTACAACACACCACACCCTCTCCACCCCTCAGGATTCACAGCCCTGCACCTTTAATATATAGTACTATATATTTTGTATTATATGTATGTGGCATTACATATCATATGCTAGTGTTGTGTTTTTGAATGCTGAAATCTTTCCTGATACACTGAAGTATTTTCTGTGATAGTAATCTCTCTCTCTCTCTCTCTCTCTCTCTCTCAGTTACCACAACAGGTGATACAAGTCTTCAGTGTACACTAATAATTGTGGTCAGCTGCACAAAGGTGATAGTCTCACCTTTGTCCTCAAGCTCATGAAATAATGACAGATGATCCAAGGTTCAAATAATCTCAACATTAATAACCTAACTACCAGCTACATTATCATTTACTGGTAGAGTACTTATTATATGGCCATAGTTTTTTTTTTCTTCCTTTCTTTCCATATTCAAAATTTTTATGTGCATTTCCTTCCTTATACCAGCCAGTGACAAGACAGTAATGAGTCATTGTATAATGAAACTGCTTATCCCACACCACCTGGACACAGCACAGTGAGGGACAGGTAGCAGAGTGAAGCCAGGGACTGAGAGGTGGTGAGAAATAAAGCTGAGATAAACGAGGATGAAAGAACAAAACATATGAACCGTTCTGTATATGAGTTAACAAAGACTCCTGCAATAAGGAGATAAATCACATTCTATTTGATCATATGTACTTATGTATGTACTATGGAGACAAGTTAGAATGGCTCTGTCATTTCTATCACCCTGAGATAAGGCAGATAAGAATCTCCTTTTTATTAAATAAACCACTCATGAACATACTGAACTGAAAAATCAAAATTGGCTCTGTCCTTTCTATCTACCTATATATCAAGTTTAGATCCTCCTTAACATAACCAAAAAAAAGCAACACCATGTTTATAAACATATTTACAATTACACTCACAAACATTCTCCCATATCTTAACTCTGCATCTTAGTCTTAGATAACAAATATATTTTTCCTTCCTATCTATCTCTATATCAGGCTGATGTCTCCCTTAAGGTAGCCATACTTATTTTTACATCCACAAGCATTAATTTCTTCATGTTTTAGCCTGTAAATCTTAGTCTTTCCTAACCTTATTATACTCTGTTTCACCAATGCTGTCACAGTGATTCTGCCAAGAGCAGGTAATTGAACATGGTAACACTGCCACTGATTGATGCTTCCACTCACTGATCAGTTTACACATTCTCTACCGGCATGACGTGCTGGCTAATCCACAGTGACGGGTGATTGATATCTTACAGGTTACCAAGGTTTTTTTTTTTATGTAGGAAGGATACTGGCCAAGGGCAACAAAAATCTAATAAAAAAAAATGCCCACTAAAATGCCAGTCCCATAAAAGGGTCAAAGCAGTGGTCAAAAATTGGTGGATAAGTGTCTTGAAACCTCCCTCTTGAAGGAATTCAAGACATAGGAAGGTGGAAATACAGAAGCAGGCAGGGAGTTCCAGAGTTTACCAGAGAAAGGGATGAATGATCGAGAATACTGGTTAACTCTTGCGTTAGAGAGGTGGACAGAATAGAGAGAAAGAAGAAAGTCTTGTGCAGTGAGGCCGCGGAAGGAGGGGAGGCATGCAGTTAGCAAGATCAAAAGAGCAGTAAGCATGAAAATAGCGGTAGAAGACAGCTAGAGATGCAACATTGCAGCGGTGAGAGAGAGGCTGAAGACAGTCAGTTAGAGGAGAGGAGTTGATAAGATGAAAAGCTTTTGATTCCACCCTGTCTAGAAGAGCAGTATGAGTGGAACCCCCAGACATGTGAAGCATACTCCATACATGGACGGATAAGGCCCTTGTACAGAGTTAGCAGCTGAGGGGGTGAGAAAAACTGGCGGAGACGTCTCAGAACACCTAACTTCATAGAAGCTGTTTTAGCTAGAGATGAGATGTGAAGTTTCCAGTTCAGATTATAAGTAAAGGACAGACCGAGGATGTTCAGTGTAGAAGAGGGGGACAGTTGAGTGTCATTGAAGAAGAGGGGATAGTTGTCTGGAAGGTTGTGTCGAGTTGATAGATGGAGGAATTGAGTTTTTGAGGCATTGAACAATACCAAGTTTGCTCTGCCCCAATCAGAAATTTTAGAAAGATCAGAAGTCAGGCGTTCTGTGGCTTCCCTGCGTGATATGTTTACCTCCTGAAAGGTTGGACGTCTATGAAAAGACGTGGAAAAGTGCAGGGTGGTATCATCAGCGTAGGAGTGGATAGGGCAAGAAGTTTGGTTTAGAAGATCATTAATGAATAATAAGAAGAGAGTGGGTGACAGGACAGAACCCTGAGGAACACCACTGTTAATAGATTTAGGAGAAGAACAGTGACCGTTTACCACAGCAGCAATAGAACGGTCAGAAAGGAAACTTGAGATGAAATTACAGAGAGAAGGATAGAAACCGTAAGAGGGTAGTTTGGAAATCAAAGCTTTGTGCCAGACTCTATCAAAGGCTTTTGATATGTCCAAGGCAACAGCAAAAGTTTCACCAAAATCTCTAAAGGATGACCAAGACTCAGTAAGGAAAGCTAGATCACCAGTAGAGCAGCCTTGACGGAACCCATACTGGCGATCAGATAGAAGGTTGTGAAGTGATAGATGTTTAAGAATCTTCCTGTTGAGGATAGATTCGAAAACTTTAGATAAGCAGGAAATTAAAGCAATAGGACGGTAGTTTGAGGGATTAGAGCAGTCACCCTTTTTAGGAACAGGTTGAATGTAGGCAAACTTCCAGCAAGAAGGAAAGGTAGATGTTGACAGACAGAGCTGAAAGAGTTTGACTAGGCAAGGTGCAAGCACGGAGACACAGTTTCGGAGAACAATAGGAGGGACCCCATCAGGTCCATAAGCCTTCCGAGGGTTTAGGCCAGCAAGGGCATGGAAAACATCATTGCGAAGAATTTTAATAGGTAGCATGAAGTAGTCAGAGGGTGGAGGAGAGGGAGGAACAAGCCCAGAATCGTCCAAGGTAGAGTTTTTAGCAAAGGTTTGAGCAAAGAGCTCAACTTTAGAAATAGATGTGATAGCAGTGGTGCCATCTAGCTGAAGTAGAGGAGGGAAAGAAGAAGAAGTAAAGTTATTGGAGATATTTTATGGCTAGATGCCAGAAATCACGAGGGGAGTTAGATCTTGAAAGGTTTTGACATTTTCTGTTAATGAAGGAATTTTTGGCTAGTTGGAGAACAGACTTGGCATGGTTCCGGGCAGAAATATAAAGTGCATGAGATTCTGGTGATGGAAGGCTTAAGTACCTTTAGTGGGCCACCTCTCTATCATGTATAGCACGAGAACAAGCTGTGTTAAACCAAGGTTTAGAAGGTTTAGGACGAGAAAAAGAGTGAGGAATGTACGCCTCCATGCCAGACACTATCACCTCTGTTATGCGCTCAAAGACGGGTCTCCAACACGGAAGCAGTAATCATTCCAAGGAAAATCAGCAAAATACCTCCTTAGGTCCCCCCCAACTAGCAGACGCAAAACGCCAGAGGCACCTTCGCTTAGGGGGATCCTGAGGAGGGATTGGAGTGATAGGACAAGATAAAGATATGAGATTGTGATTGGAGGAGCCCAACAGAAAAGAAAGGGTGACAGCATAAGCAGAAGGATTAGAGGTCAGGAAAAGGTCAAGAATGTTGGGCGTATCTCCAAGACAGTCAGGAATACGAGTAGGGTGTTGCACCAATTGCTCTAGGTCATGGAGGATAGCAAAGTTGTAGGCTAGTTCACCAGGATGGTCAGTGAAGGGGAGAGGAAAGCCAAAGCTGGGTGGTGAACATTGAAGTCTCCAAGAATGGAGATCTCTGCAAAAGGGAAGAGGGTCAGAATGTGCTCCACTTTGGAAGTTAAGTAGTCAAAGAATTTCTTATAATCAGAGGAGTTAGGAGAGAGGTATACAGCACAGATAAATTTAGTATGAGAATGACTCTGTAGTCGTAGCCAGATGGTGGAAAACTCGGAAGATTCAAGAGCGTGGGCACGAGAGCAGGTTAAGTCATTGCGCACATAAATGCAGCATCCAGCTTTGGATCAAAAATGAGGATAGAGAAAGTAGGAGGGAACAGAAAAGGGGCTACTGTCAGTTGCCTCAGACACCTGAGTTTCAGTGAGGAAAAGAAGATGAGGTTTAGAAGAGGAGAGGTGGTGTTCTACAGATTGAAAATTAGATCTTAGACCGCGAATGTTGCAGAAGTTAATGAAGAAAAAGTTGAGGGGGGTGTCAAGACACTTAGGGTCGTCGACAGAAAGGCAGTCCGACCTGGGGACATTTATGGTCCCCTCCCCAGATGGGGACTCCGAGGCTGGTGTAGGAGTCGCCATGATTTTAAAATTTTTGAGTGAAGGGTGTGTGTGTTATTAGGTGCTTGTAGTTTTGTGTGGAGGAAGAGAGTTGTCTTTAGAGGGCAGGCTGTGACTGCCCCCTTGTGTTGTGAGACACAAAGGGAAACATTCAGTGAGGTCACAGCTGGGTTTAATGATAAGTTCACAGCACCCCCTGAACAGTGCTTTAGACCTCACTGGGAGTAATTATCGTTTCGGCAGGTGTCTACTGCTTCCTCCTGGCAGGTTACCAAGGATGACTTAGTGGTGGGGCATATGAGGCAAATGCAATGCTGGCTAGAGTGAAGTACAATACTGTTTCCTTATGAGATAACACTGTGCATGAAATTTCATATAATTTGCAAATCAGTACAGTCCCCTCCACTTCCATGTTCATCACTTAGCACTGCCAATGTTGTGAACCACCTGCTTTCACTCATACCTCAGACAAATCTCATCAATCCCTCCATCACCCTCCCTCTTACTCATAACGAGTGGAACGTGTCTTGGATGTAAGTCGAATCAGGTGCAGTGGTTCACAGCAGACAATTCACACACTGGCAATGCTAAGTGATGAACATGGAAGTAGAGGGAACTGTACTTCAAGCTGGCTGAAGTTCTGGCTATTTCACATTCATATAATATATATGGAGATAACTAGTAATCATAAGGCAAAGTGTGCCATCATAATGAAGCAGCAACCTCATTGTGCACTGCTGTGCTAAACCCAATCATTTCATCTGCTCATTTCCATTAGTTATAGTCAAGATTCCCTTCTGTGGCAGGAAGATACAGCCTCACTGTACACTTAACAGCTACCTTGAAAAAAATACTGCTTCTTTTAGAAAAGGTAACTGAGAGGGGTGCAGTGAAAGGAGAGGGAATTTCTCTTCAGTATTTTTGTTTCTACAATAAGACAAGGCATGTTGTATGTGTCTTGACCTGGCTACCCTCTTCAAGGAGGATGCCAACCAGGTGGGAAGATACAGGTGATTAAGACCGTATGAAGTAGCCTGTTTTAAGCAGCTTAGGTTTGTAAGTTGCTGTGGATGGAAGAATATGTGCATGAATGAAAATTAGAATGAATGATGCAAGAAAGGTGTGGGGAAGACTGAAAACTGTATATATATGGATGTATTTTACCTCCAATAAATGCAAAGAAAACTTTTAGGATGGGGTATTAGTGGTGACTATATTTAATGAAACTGAAACATGAGACTCGGAAACCAAGGAGAGAGGGAAAATGAATGTCATTGAGATGAGATATCTGAAGAGTATGTCTGGAGTAACACATAAGGATTGAATAATGAGTCAGTTGTGAACAATGAAGTGTGAAGGATAACTGGTGTGGAAAGAGAATAGGCTGACTGAGTAGAGCAGAAAGTGTAATGACAATAACATGCCTTCCCTTTGGAGCATCAGAAAAACACTTGAAAAATATATCTGAAGGTGGGACAAATATTTCTACCATGAGGTATAAAGTGCAGTGCCTTGGACATCAGGACCATAAGCAATTCCAGTCCCAAACAATTTGAGGGGCTTTATACCACCTATCACTAATGGTTTGGGCATGCTGAGAGGAAGAACAGGGCTAAGTGGTGAGGAATGTGTGAGGTGTAAGGCTGAGAAGAGAACCAGAAATGAAATGGACAGATGGTGTGAAGAGCATCATATGTAAGAGGGATATCTGTGAAACAAAGAAGAGGTCATGTTTATTAGTGATGATTGGAGAACTGTCATGAATGCACAAACAGAGATGCTGCATTAAGGATCAGATCAAGAGAAGGATCTTTTCACCACATATCACTCCAGAATGTTACACTCAGACTATGGATATGAAGCCACTGAAAGTGGATACTTCCTTTAATGTCTCCCATACAGAGGCTACAGCTCTCCTTACAACAAAGGAGAATCAAATGTCACCAGCAGTTCACCATGAGAAAGCAAAGAAGAGAATGAGGAAGTAGATTTTAATGTAGTGATGGAAGGAATACCAGACTTCAAATTGGGTCATTCTATCAGGAGTAAGGAACAAGCCAGGAGCAGCCAATTTCAGCATCAAACCAAGCCAATCCTACCTTTCCAAAATACTAAGTTAAGATCAACCTTGTCATCTGCATCTGCCAAGCAGCACAGACTTCACTCTTTCTGCAGGACTCTGAATCATGAATCATTAATGAAAGCAGAGAGAGAGAGAGAGAGAGAGAGAGAGAGAGAGAGAGAGAGAGAGAGAGAGAGAGAGAGAGAGAGAGAGAGAGAGAGAGAGAGAGGAGAGAGAGAGAGAGAGGAGAGAGATGAGAGAGAGAGAGAGAGAGAGAGAGAGAGAGAGAGAGAGAGAGAGAGAGAGAGAGAGAGAGAGAGAGAGAGAGAGAGAGAGAGAGAGAGAGAGAGAGAGAGAGAGAGAGAGTTAGCTAGCTTATGCCTTGATCCAAACCTTCAACACCAAGATATCCAAGAGTATGGAGCATTACCAATATCTTCAGCAGATTGTCAATTGTGCCTGAGACACTAGAAGAGGTATTTATGAAGAAATCTAAGCATTAATAGGTGAACTGACATTCCACGAGACCATACCATACTCATTTCTGATTAAAAGACCCTGCAACTGTGTATCACAGACATAAACAGGCATTCATGAGCATACATTTGAGGTCAAGGTAAAATTGGGAGCACAAGTTATAGCTGCACATGACCTCATCTCCGTGTACACCACTGAAACTGAGATGGATTATATCCCTTACCCAAGAGCACAGAGGTAAGGGATATTCAATTTTCCATAGTTTACCTTCCCCATGCTTCCACAGGTAGTCTTTACCAACCAATCCAAAGGATGACAAATGGGTGAACTATGCATCAACTGCCCCAGCCCAGATTCAAATCAGGGCCCACAGATTCATAGTCAAGCACACGACCCGCTTTATCATGGAGGCACAGTGTCAGCTAATATATGAATAGCTACACAATGAATGCATCCTTTTTTTTTTTTCTCTCTCTAAGATGGTAAAACTTCAGTCAACATGAGATGCTACTGTTGCAGAAATGGCCAGGTCTTTATAACTGGCCAATTGTGAGCATTTACTTAGCTAAGACAATATTAAATTGTTAGATAGTACATCATATTCTTGTCTCTCTACATAAAAGAACATTAGTCAGCTTAAGGCACCACTATTACAGAAATGGCCACCTCTTAAAAATAAATGAAAGAATGCACACTAGTTTTCACCAATGCTAATTAAGTATTGATGACTAAAGCTAATGATCACCAAAGCTTACCTGTCTCAGAGTCCACAGTAAAGCCCAGTTGTAGCCAGAGGTTGTCCTCGGGTTTCTCATCAATGTGTGGTGTCACTCTTGGGCTGAAAATATTAAATAATCTTAGTGAAACAGAACACAATGAAACAGAATAAAATAACTAATCTGCAATCCATACATTGCAAATTTTGTTTGAGTATTGTGAGTCTCACAAATTTGACAGGACATATGAAAATAAGTAAAACAGAACACAGTAAGACAGAATAGAATGCCTGATCTCCAATCCACAGATTAAATAAGTAAAAACAGAACACAGTAAGACAGAACAGAATGCCTGATCTCCAATCCACAGATTATATAAGTAAAACAGAACACAGTAAGACAGAATAGAATGCCTGATCTCCAATCCACAGATTATATAAGTAAAACAGAACACAGTAAGACAGAATAGAATGCCCTGATCTCCAATCCACAGATTAGAGGTTTTGTTTAAGTATTGCAAGTTTTGTGAATTTGTGGATGATATAAAAATATTAAACAATCTCAGTAAAACAAAACAAAAAATACCAAAGTATTCACACTATACAAATGTTGTCTGAACATTGCAAGGTTAATGAATTTGACAGGAAGGAATGAAGGACATGAAAATATTAAACAACCTCAGTTAAATAACACAATTAAATAAAATTACCTAATCTCTAATAAAGCCAATAAAAAGGTTTGTTAAATGGAATGACTGACATGAAAATATTAAACATCCTCAGTAAAATAACACAATTAAACAATAAATGACCTAATTTCTAATAAGCCCAATAAAAAGTTTAGTTTGAGCAATGCAAGTCTCATGCATTAGAAAGGAGGGACTGTAGAACATAAGATGGAGAGAATGATATAGGGAAAATAATGAAATAAGCTCAAGGAAGGCCTTACAGTGGCATAAGTGAAACACCTTTCTTAGCTCTCGGGTTCTGAGTCACTAACTCTGGCAAGTGCCGCAATTCTGCCCCCTTTATGTGCCCTCCGTCATATTCATACAGGTACCTACAGTCAATAATTCTGCAGGAGGCAAGTTTATCATTGTACTTGCCCTTAATAACATCAGCTAGAGTATGAACACTTATAGACTGAAGGTCTGGGTGTTTCCCAATCTCAAGGATAGGAAGCAACAGAGCCTTGGAGAAGTCACCAGTGAGATTCTCTTCACATTTATAACTTTTGTTTAAAGCCTTCATTATAGAGACATGAGTTTCCGAGTGGCAACAATTCATCTCTGGGTCAGAGGATGACCTGAGTGGATCCAGTTTCCTGAGTTTGGTCTCCACAGTACTGGCACCCATTTCTGAATGTGATCGTTCTATGGGATAAATGTGCCCACAGTTGGAACCATGGTTGTCTGGCAATAAGCTGATTGAAAATTCAGTTGAGTCAAAGAGGCTGGACCGAGGCGTGTCACAAGTACTGGAGGAGAGTGAGTCATCGGCATGGAGTGCCAGAGAGGGTGGTGTAGTGTGGGGACACAGCCAGGTTAGACTTGGGTGAGAAGTTATCATCACTGAACTGAAATGACTTACGCTCTCTTCCCTGCAGCACATTGTCATACAAGTCTTGGGCATTCATGGTAGTAGTGTTTCTTCTTTGCTTGTGCAGCTGTGCTTCTTTACCTACTCAGGTGTTCAGATCCGGTAATTCACTTCTGTCCGAGTTCTGCAAGTTATTGCTGTAAATTCTTGTCCCTTGAAAGCAACATTGCAATTAAAACTAACATAACAAAAGTAACAAAACATATTTGTACAAGAGTTGAATAAAATCATGATTTAAAACGAATAAAATAAAAAATCTATTTATTTGATTTACATCAGATTTTTTTATATAAATCAATTCTTTTATTACAGGCAAAAGCAAAGTTTTCTAAGGAGATTGTTGTTTCATTTTGAGCTACCTGATCCAGCCCAGCTCAACTATAACACTATTCAAACACTAATATCTCTTCAACAACATAGCCGATTGTAACAAAATTTGCACCATATGACAGCACAACTCTATCAATTTTATATAATATAGCTTTCATCTCTTCTATTGGCTGAAGTCAAAGGGTAACTTGTAAAAAGTAGAAGTGTGTCAAAATTGGGATTTTGTAAACCAAACTTCAGTTTTTGCAGGTTTTCATCAACTTTTGTTTGTCTCAACAAAAGTGGACACCAATAAACACAAAATGAAATTTCCTATCCAACAGTACATAGCACAACCATTCGACTCTTGCAATGTTTTTTGCTAGAGTGATCTGAATATTAGTCAAGTGCACAATCTGCAGGGTGCTTCCACTGTTTCATTACTGACAGCTTTGCTCGTCAATCGCCTTCCAGGCACTTTACTGGTTTAACCCTTATAGGGTGGATGGTGTCTATAGTTGATGCAATGTAGAGGCAGGTGGCTTCTATAGTTGACCTGTATTTTGTGACCTTAATTTCAAATTTTCCAAAGTTCACGGTGGCAGAAGATTGAAGAGGAAGAATTGATAAGTGTGATGCTATTACATGTTAAGTAGTTGGTCAAAGCAGAGTTGAGAAATTGATGGAACATGACCTATTTTCACTGAATTGTCAAAACCAGCCCAGGTTGGAGGGGTGTCCATGAGGAATGTTCCTGTCCTTTAGGGGTTTAGGGGTTGTTCCAGTAACTATTTGTTTCAGTCTTATGAGGCCATTTTCTTGTATCAAACTTGGCCAATGTTAAATGAAACTGTACTTTAATATACATTACCCAAGAGGAGTTTTTCACATGAAAATCATAGCTTAATCAGATCTGTTAGGTTAAAGTAACTATGCATAAATACAAAGAAAAAGAAGTGGAACTCCAATCAAACATAAAAGTACAGTAAAAAAAAAAAAAAAAAAAAAAAAAAAAAAAAAAAATATATATATATATATATATATATATATATATATATATATATATATATATATATATATATATATATATATATATATATATATATATATATATATATATATCATTAGATATTTGACCCAATGTAACATTTCAATAATTTTGAATACAGTATATTTAATTTTGATTTAAATAATTATTTTTTTACTATAATTTAAATAAACTTAAATAATTTGACTTAAATCAAACCTACCCTCTCATGCACGTCACAATAAATTTTTTCCTGCCATCACCTAAGTGAATAATGTAGTTATTGTCAGTAACAGCCCCCCAAAAATAAGAGGAGATGCAGGACCAAGGAAATATGTATATACAAGGTGCCCTAATCACATCCTAGCTTAGCTTCCTCTTGTCCCTTCTGCTCCCCTCCCTTGCCTTACCCTCCCACCTCTGTCCTCCCATGCTGTGTGATCAATCAGGCTAACAAACTCCACCCATGCAATACAATGGTGCATAAGTGGACACAATGGCACTCAAAGGATGGACTCATAAATCTCATGAAGTATAATGACAGGTTTAGTGAAATTTCATGTACTACAGGGAGTGTGTCAATGCACTGTGCTGTTCATCTGCATTCACCTGTCACACCACGAACCACACAACAGTCACACCACACCACACACCACACAACCTGTCACACCACGACGTACCACACCCCACAATACCTCAGCCACACCAAACCTGAAGCAAGTCTAGGCCTCACCACACCACACGCCACACTACACATAAACCCACAACACCTTAGTCACACCACACCACACTTACACCAGATCTCGGCCCCACTATACCTCAGTACACCACTACACCACACACCACCACGACAAGCACACATCAAAGAACACCTGACCACAGCACACCGCACCTATACCACGGCATGTGCACACCACGGAGGACACCACACTTCGCTTCAACCAAGCCACGTCAGTCTCAGTAATCCTACGCTGCAGACTCATTCCTCACTCAGCTTTACCCAAGCTACTTAACAAGATGACCAACATGACGCACTGACACACGAAAATCAAAGTATATAAGAGTCGTATAACACTAATCATCTCTGGTTATGACGAGAAAACGGCCGCGTCGATCAAGTCTGTCCTCTCATAACATTAGCAAGTGTTCCTGAAATATTTCCTGTCAAGGGATACTTATCAAAACTATCAAGCGCTTATCTATCATTGTGGTAACCTACGACAACAGCTCATTGAAACTTAGAAAGATTAATTATATCACCGGCAGCAGCTCCTTCCCACATCTCTTTTTGGCCAATAATCAGTTTTCTTTCATCCTCCCTAACTGACTGGCGATCAGTTTAAGTCTTATCTACCATAACTACGACCTACGACAACAGCAAGCTTATTAAAACATGAAAAATAAAATAAAAATAAAAATAAAAATAAGCAGCTACAGCTCTTACCCGTCCTCTCATTCTCTTTGTGGCAAAGAAAGTTTGACGTTCTCCAAACGTCTTTCATTGAATATTTAAAAACAATATACCCATGGGATCAGTAAAAAACTATCCACCTCCTACTATATTGACGAATATGTAAAAAAATTTAAATACATAATGTGATGAGTTAATAATAAGGGCCTAAAGCTTCAATAGAACAAAGTCAAATGAACGATTAAATTTAAATTATGAAGTGACTCAATCCTTATGTGTTTCATATCTTTAAGTAATGGTTCAAAACTATGAATTATAGTTCTTTTTTTGAGACTGGAATTAATCCATCACTATTTTTTCTCTCTCTCTCTCTCTCTCTCTCTCTCTCTCTCTCTCTCTCTCTCTCTCTCTCTCTCTCTCTCTCTCTCTCTAAGTATTCAGGCCAACATCGTAGATAATTCTAAATGAACTAACAAATAAATAAACCATTATAACCATACCAGGCAATATATATATATATATATATATATATATATATATATATATATATATATATATATATATATATATATATATATATATATATATATATATATATATATCAACAAGTATAACAAATTAAAACCACTTGTTTTTTCAGCCAAACCTATAAGGCAGAAAACTGTACCAGGAACACGTTTATAAAGAATAAACTCTTACCAGAACACATTTTGAAGGAATAAAATCGTACCCCAGAACCAAACGCCAGCGGAGGAACAACATTATAAAATATACACCTCAGTTTGCCTTCGTAAGCTATTGCCGGAGCGCGAGTTTGTTTTCAAGTGTTGTACACAAAGTCACTGACCCAGATAGTTGAGAGCTGGGGGAGTTTTAACTAGAAGCAAACATCACACACACACACACACACACACACACACTGAAAACATACTCGTACTCTGGGAAGTGAAACCAAAGCAATTTTAAGAGAGAGAGAGAGAGAGAGAGAGAGAGAGAGAGAGAGAGAGAGAGAGAGAGAGAGAGAGAGAGAGAGAGAGATCTGCCCTGCGTCACACACACACACACACACACACACACACATTCAGTTGGATAGTTTTATTTTCCTATATTGAGTAAAAGAGCTCTCTCTCTCTCTCTCTCTCTCTCTCTGTGTGTGTGTGTGTGTACGGGAAGAAGAGAGGGAAGGAAGGGAAGATGAAAGATGGTGAGTGATGAAGGAGGAATGAGGGAGAGAAGAATGATAGTAAGGAGGAAAGAAAGGAGGAAAAGGAAGAGAGAGAGAGAGAGAGAGAGAGAGAGAGAGAGAGAGAGAGAGAGAGAGAGAGAGAGAGAGAGAGAGAGCAGTAATAATATATGCATCAGTAATTACTCAACTAAGATACACATTCATAAAGTAAACACACACACATACACACACACACACACACACACACACACACACATACACAAACACACCTGGCATTCCCTCAAGGGACAACTAAGCCTCTACTCTCTCCTCTTGCGGCCGTATCTTCGCCCTCACATTCCCCTCACAACATTCCCGCACCGAGAGAGAGTTTCACCTCCCCTCATAGCGACACATTAGGTAAAAATTTCTTCTCATTTCCCTTTTTACATTCTCAGAAACTCTACACTCCAATGACGCCATGCTAGTTCTAATATTTCCTTTATATATATATATATATATATATATATATATATATATATATATATATATATATATATATATATATATATATATATATATATATTTTTTTTTTTTTTTTATCCCTTCACGGTTTCCCTTCATATATATTTTCCCCACAACTATCTTACATCCATTAAAAGTTCCAAGCGCGGTGTTTTTTTTTCCCCTTCCTGGCAACATTCCGTGGTGTAATGGATCCGGCTTTTCCCTTCCATCCCCTTCCAGCCCCCTTCTAGTCCCCTTCCTTTTCCCCTTCCCTTCTCTGCCTCATACTTGTAACTCTGCATCGCCACTTCCACCAGCACCACCACCACCACCACCACCTCAATTTACCTGTTCTCATTTCGTTACATCAGTTTGCTCTTTCTTACAATGTGAAGTGGTGTTTTGTGTGTTTTATCTCATTTCAGTGTTGCTATTTGTGTTATTTTCACTTTCTTCTGTGTTATTTTATCTTTCTTCTATCTATCTATCTATCTATCTATCTATCTATCTATCTGTTCATTCCTTCACTGCTTTCTTGCACATCTTTCCTATTAATCATTCTGTGCAAAGTGTTCCGTTTATTTCATCCTTATTTCACGCTCCTTATTGCTTCCCTCACTCCTGCTGGTATCTTCCCCTTCAACGCACTCTTTCTCTCAGCCTCCGCTAAGCTTCTCTCTACCACCTGTTTCTTATTAATCTTACTTTTTCCTCCCACTAAGGGCGATGCGAGGCGAGATCTGCCAAGCGGGATGCTAAGTGTAGCTGTAAAATAGCGTGCACTTACTTAGATATTGGTGTTCGCATGATTTTCCTCGTGTATACTCGTATTAAAGGAGGTATTTGGTTTAAAAGTGTGTGTGTAATAATAATAATAATAATAATAAACGGTTTATTCTTTAGGCAGTCAACAAACTGAAAATGTACATTGGGGGTGGGGAAATACTTGACATTAATCCTAAAGGTAAGTCAAATCTAGAAGTGTGTGTGTGTGTGTGTGTGTGTGTGTGTGTGTGTGTGTGTGTGTGTGTGTGTTTACTTTTCCGGCGAATGAGATATAAAGTTAAAAGTCTGACAAAATATCGTAAGAAAAGGAATTTAAATTATGAATTCAATAAATAGAGAGAGAGAGAGAGAGAGAGAGAGAGAGAGAGAGAGAGAGAGAGAGAGAGAGAGAGAGAGAAACACTACATGCTCCCTTCACCGCCACAACACTCAACACCACACCGCTAAACACTTCACTCACCACGACAACAGCACCGTTTCGTCTCACTCCGCCCATCACCTTCCCTATCTCCTTTCCTTCCCTCCTTCCTCCTCAAAGTGAAGAGGGGAGAAAGAAAAACAAAAACACTCATCTTCGCTCTGAGATCTAAGACGAGAAGACCTACCATACCACAATACCTCCCCTCACTTTCCCTCTCCTTCTATCGTATTCTTAAACACTTCTGCACCGTGCCTCTACTACATTCAAAAGACTCTAGTTGATGTTACACGAGTTTCTAACAGCATTTCTACGGTTCTAGTGGCAAATTAATGAGATTTCTACGTCATTAACAGCAGAAACTGGAGAAACACTCTTGAGAACCTAGCTAATCATTTCAGTGGCCTTTGAAAATAGACAAGATGAGAGAGGAAAGCGTTCAGAATAAGGACAATTTCTCTCTCTCTCTCTCTCTCTCTCTCTCTCTCTCTCTCTCTCTCTCTCTCTCTCTCTCTCTGTCTCTGTCTCTCTCTGCCTCCCTCCAGCTACTGCCATCCCAAGCTGCTGTGAATATTACCGCCGCCGCTAATAGTGTTCAGGGCAGACTCAAGGGATTGGATTTCCGCTTCCAGATTCCGGTTTTTTCTTGTAAGAGGAAAACGAGGGCATCTGTGGGAGGCGGCGGCGGCGGCGGTGGAGGAGGCGGAGGAGGAGGAGAAGGAATATAAATGGATGCAAAAAATACTGGTAGGTGAAAAAAAAAAAAAAAAAAAAAAAAAAAAAAATATATATATATATATATATATATATATATATATATATATATATATATATATATATATATATATATATATATATATATATATATAAGTAAAAGAGCAAAAATAACAATAGATCTGTTGCTGAGAGATTAAATTCTGAAATGGATCTACTGATGGGAGGGATGTGGTGTCGTGCTGGCGTGGGGGGAGAGGAGACCATGGGGAAGACGAAGATAAAGGCTATAAAGACGGCTAAGAAGACGAAGACGAAGACGAAGGCTAAGAAGAACAACAACAACGAAGACAACAACAACAATAACAACAAAGCAACACGAACGAGAAAAGGAAAAAACAAGAACAAGAAACAAAAAAAACAAGAAAAACAAGAAGAACAAGAATAAAAACAAGGAGGAGGAGGAGGAGGAGGAGGAGGAGGAGGAGGAAGAGGACGACGAGAAGGAGGAGGAGGAGGAGACGTTTATCTAGGAGCAGTGAGGAGTTGGGAAATAGTAAGGGGCGGGAGGGAGGGGAGTAGGGGGGCTGGGAGAAGAGGTTACATCACACTGCCTTTCCTTGAGGTAGTGCTAACAACTGGTCAATAGAGTCAATCTGTGTTAACTCTCTCTCTCTCTCTCTCTCTCTCTCTCTCTCTCTCTCTCTCTCTCTCTCTCTCTCTCTCTACCACTACCGCCACCACCTCCTTCTCTTCTTCTCTACTGTATTATTCAGCCTTTTTTTTCTCCCTCTTTTTCCTCTTCCTTTCCACCTTACTTTTTCTCCTCCTCCTTCTCCTCCTCCTCCTCTACCAGATGCCTTCCTGTTGGGGATGTTCCTCTCTTTCTATCACCTTTATCTCTCTCTCTCTCTCTCTCTCTCTCTCTCTCTCTCTCTCTCTCTCTCTCTCTCTCTCTCTCTCTCTCTCTCCTTCACAAGTTTTCAGTGATAACAGTTTCCCTCCCTCGAGATACTGAGGCGAGACATTGACACCGACAGACACACACACACACACACACACACACACACACACACACACACACACACACACACACACACACACACACACATACAGAAAGGACCAAATTTTTCCTTCAAGAGAGAAAACTCTACTCTAATTTCTCTCTCTCTCTCTCTCTCTCTCTCTCTCTCTCTCTCTCTCTCTCTCTCTCTCTCTCTCTCTCTCTCTCTCTCTCTCTCTCTGACACCATAATAATGTGATAATTCTACAGACGGACCGGATGTCTATCACACACATTTCCCTCACGTCTGCGTCTTAATATAGAGAGGACGTGTCGGGGGCAGACCAGAGGAGGCATTAGCATTAGAAGAGGTTGTGGTGACGGCACGTAGGTTAGCTTATGTTAGGTAGTAGTAGTAGTAGTAGTAGTAGTAGTAGGAGAAGTAACATTATTAAAGAACAAATAGCAGCTCTTCCTTTGTGTGTGTGTGTGTGTGTGTGTGTGTGTGGTGTGTGTGTGTGTGTTTACGAGGCAGCCTGTGATAAATAAATCTATCTAATCTAAAGTGAGATATAGGATAGCGAAGAGGGAGGTAGAGGGGGAGGAGGAGGAGGAGGAGGAGGAGGAGGAAAAGGATATGGAAGAAGAAGTAGTAGTAGAAGAAGAAAATGAGTATGAATCGTATTTGTTGGAAAAAGAAGATAACAACAACAACAACAACAACAACAACAACAACAACAACAACAACAACAATAAGACATCGTGCCATTACAGTCGTACCCTCAGTGCCTGGCCACACAGAGCCCCTGCAGGAGAACACACAGCGCCTGGCGAGGGAGGCTGGCTGGTGGCGCCTCCCGACTGCACACTCGCGGGGCAATGAGAACACTTCTTGCCTCCTCGCCGCTACTCTCTTATCCTACCGCGCCTAACCTCTCCCTGTCTCCCTCTGTCATCCTCTCCCTGTCTCCCTCCCTCCTTGCCTGCGTGTTGTGGTTTCTCTCGTGTCCCAGAAGGCAGATATTGAGGTATTTTCATTTCTACGTTTGAGTGAGCATCTTTCATTCATGTGGCAAAAATTCATGTTATTTTCTACCTTCGTTTTCTTTTCAGCTTCTTCTGTTGTGTTGGTTTGCCAGTATTAAAAAGGTAGATTTTTTTTTGTTTGTTTGGTTTTTGAGCGACGCATATCTCATAGACAGACAATCACTGTTTAAATTTTTGTTCCTTTCTATCAGTACATTGTCTGTTGTGAGGGATTGCCACGAGTGGGTATGACGGCTTCCTGTAGCTTCCCTTGCTTTCTTATGGTCGTATGTTGTTATCTCTAAGTATATTTTCTTGTGTTTATCCTCTACAGAATACCTTTACCTTACATTCTATTTCTGCTGTCAGTAATCTCTTTATCTCTTTAGTTTCTCGTCATACAATTACAGGATGAAAACTCCGCTCTTTTGTTTCCATCTCAATTCTATCTATTTATGCAGACTTTGCCTTGCTCTCTCTCTCTCTCTCCTCTCTCCTCTCTCTCTCTTCTCTCTCTCCTCTCTCTCCTCTCTCTCTCTCTCCTCTCTCTCTCTCGAACTAACCAACACACCATCAGACAGCTTCTTGAGACATTAGAAGTAAGGTGAAGCAAGGAATACAGCACAGGAAGAGGAGAACAGAGAGAGAAATAGAACCAGTGACTTATAACACATATTTGCTTCCAGTGTTTTATTCCTTGTAACACTAGTGAGGGGTAGGGGTGGCGGTGCTGGGTGGTGATGGTGGCAATAAGCGTGATGATGGTTCAATCCCCCAAGCATTAATTACAGCGGCGCGGCGATGATGTTACCAATAGCTTTTATAGCCGTGGGGAATATTAAGCTTATTAAGGGTGGTGGTGGTGGTAGAGAGAGAGAGAGAGGGGGGAGGACACGTATTCACTAGTATAACCATCCCATCATCCTCAAAGCTACATCTCACCTCTCAAAG
>NW_026973752.1:0-7500 GCF_035594125.1 Scylla paramamosain
AGCTTCAGTTTACCTAACCTAACCTAACCTAACCTAACCTAACCTAACCTAACCTAACCTAACCTAACCTAACCTAACCTAACCTAACCTAAAAAATTATCAAGAATTGCAGACACGACTCCACAATCTTGTACTCGACCTGAACGAAGGCAAGAAGACCATTGGAGAATTCCTTCGTGGCATAAGTCATAACCTTAGAGGTGGTCAGCCAAATGTGTAGCCCTTTTAAATACATTCATGAATATTTTGTTCTTATTTTTAATTTTAAATAATTTTAGTACATTTTTAATAACAGAACAGATTAGAGAACTTTTTTGGATAATAAAACAGACTAGAGATTTTTTCCTTTACTTAATAAGCAAGCTACTAAGTGCAATAGATTCCTAGTATTTTCTCCCGTGGCCAAAATGTCCTACCCACCGTGGCCAAAACGTCCTAGGGTGACATCCCGTGGCCAAATCGTCCGTGGCCAAATCGTCCGTGGCCAAATTGTCCGGATTCCGTGTGTGTGTGTGTGTGTAGAATGAATTGAACTGAGTTGATTGAATCCACTCAGACTTTATGAATAAGTAAGCAATGCATCTCCATCAAAATTTATGAAATTATGCAAAAATACATGCAGTATGAAATAAACATATTCAAAACGAAATGGCTTATTAAGTATAATACTTTTGAACACTGCATACATATCACGCAGTGCCACAATTTCCCCTTTACAGTGAGACAAGAGCGTGGAATTCGTCTCTTGCACCACCACCACCATCACCACCACTGCACTTGTTCCAAAGTCTATCCTCTGTGTACACATCTGCGTGTGTGCGTGTTCGAAGCTGTCTGCTCTTTGTTTACGAACAAAAGCCGGACTGTTGTTAATACTTTACAGCACTATTTTCCAACCTGGGGGAAATTTTAGGATTTCAGGGGGAAAATCTATTGAGGGAAATAAAAACTACCAGCTATTGGCCGACAGAAAAAAAAACAAAAACTCATAATATGGTTGTTAAGTTTTGTTGAAGTACTATATATAAATACAAATCAAAATTTATGCTAGGATTGCCTTTAGTAATGACTTTGTACGAGTTTTTACATTTCCTTTTCACTCTATGAAGGAGGAAATCCTAACAGGTGAACTGGTTGAAAGGGGAAAAGACGAAAAAAAAAAAAGTTTGTGAACTACTGGTTTACATAATCAGTTTCATCGCTATTTGTGGCTAATCATTCAACTAAGTCTTCAGCAGCGCACATATATGTTTATCAACACTCCTTTGAGCATCCGCAGTTCGCACGACAGCTAGGAACACAACATGCTATTATGAGCACAGGTGACAGGGAAACAAGGGGACAGCTAGTTAACTTTGAACACAACACTTGGAACAAATGCATACTCTGTACCAATTAAGCTTCCCTGTTCAGTACTCACCGAGCTGCTCAACGCCTCGTCACTTACACCCACTGCTAGCTTCCTAACTCCCGTGGTCTTCAATATATGTCACTGTCCACTGACGACACGAATACGTAGACACGTACCTCTCACAAACCTTAAAAGACAAACTGGCAACCGCAAGGCAGCTAGCCGCTCTCTGTTATATCTATCTATATATATGTATATTTTTCTCTAAACAGTGATGATTGACTATTTTTTTTGCTGAATATGAATAAAAATATTTTTTGTGATGAAAATATTACATATAAATTGTAAATAAAGACCATATTAGTGACCCACACTAATTGTTTTACTGATTAGGCTAAACGAGCATTTGCTATAAGTTACCAATCCATTCCTATTACATAATTTTGTTTGCATTATGGTTTTTGTGCATTTATTCTTCCTTTTATTTTCCTAATCAGTCTTATTTTGATTTTACCTTCATACTGTATTGACAAGCCAAGAAAATGTTCAAAATGTCGAGATGATCCTCTATTAGTAATCTCATTTCCTTTTTTTTCTTGTTTTTCTTATGGATCTTTCAGCTATATTCTTCTTATTGTTTTGTTAAAAAAAAGAGAAAAAGAAAACACAATTTCATGATATATAAATGTGAAAAGACGAATGATTATGAATGACATTTAATATTATCGTACGCCGATGGCGGGAAGAGGCTGCTGTGCGTAGCAGATTGCGCAAAGTATTCTTGTGTTTTCTTGCTCGAAGTGTTGACGTGCCGTGATCCTGACGAAGGGGAGAGTGTACCAGTGTTCAGGGATAGACGAAGCGTCATGCACTGGTGAGTACTAGAATCACGCTAGAACACAAAAATAGTGTCACATTTCATCATGACATTGAGTGTGATCTTTGCAATTGTACAACCTGCTCCAACTTGCCTAACTCGTTCATAATCCCGTCACTCCCTATCCCTGCCTACTCAGGGCTTCCATCTACCCTTCACATCTCTCCTTCATAATATTCTTTTGCTCTCTCTCTCTCTCTCTCTCTCTCTCTCTCTCTCTCTCTCTCTCTCTCTCTCTCTCTCTCTCTCTCTCTCTCTCTCTGCATTGAGCGTTCTGACCACTGAGAGCAAAATAACCTTTCTTTTTTTATTGCAATGACAAATGTTGGTGAGGCATTTTAAGGGAGTGTTACGAATGTTTTGTGGTCGTGATATCCAACAAGTCCATTACACAAACAATATATTATTTTTAAGCTGTTTTCATGTTTTTTGATACGATTTTGTAAGTGTTTCTTGACATGTGGGTAGGAAGGAGAGAGGCTAATAATGGTAGTAATAGTAGTAGCAGTAGTAGTAGTAGTAGTAGTAGTAATAAGGTAACAAGCGTCATACTGTCGTTAGCTGCCAAACAGTTAAAGGAAGCCTTGTGGGAAAGCATTGTCGGTGAGGTAATGACAGGCTTCCATGCAATAGTAATGGCTAAACTTGCAACCAATGGCTCCAGGTGACGTCACGCAAGCCATGTTCGCTCACCATTGCATTTTTAACCCTAATTCAAGGTGCGGGTTTTTTTTTTTTTTTTTCTTTCGTTAAACTTTCATGATAACTTCCTATCAAATGAAAACTTTGTGATATTTCAAGAATTAGAAAAAGAAAAAAGAAAAAGAAATTGAGAGAGAGAGAGAGAGAGAGAGAGAGAGAGAGAGAGAGAGAGAGAGAGAGAGAGAGAGAGAGAGAGAGAGAGAGAGAGAGAGGTTAAACTTTCATGATAACTTGCTCTCAAATGAAAACTTTGTGATATTTCAAGAATTAGAAGAAGAAAAAGAAAAAAATCGAGAGAGAGAGAGAGAGAGAGAGAGAGAGAGTGTGTGTGTTGGTATGAGTGAACAGTGGTGTTTGGCGTACACCTAATGTGAGGCGAAAAGTGAAGAGATGAAGGGCGGTGAAGGAAACGAGAGGGGAGGCATTAGGTCGTGTGTGATGAAACAGGATATACGTTGCCTTAATAATAAATGGAATGTATTTGATTTTCCTTCCTTGCGTAATTCTCCTCCGAAAAATATGTATTCAACAAATATTTGCCAGTGGAAGTTGGAATGAGAAGTTTAATAATCGCTCTCGGGCAGAAACTGTACCTTTGTTTTGTACAGCTTGTATGCTTTAATGGAAACTATGTAGCTTTGTGTTCGCTCTTTCCATGAAAAATCCGCACCATGTCAATATTGCCTCATTATGAAATATTAACATCATCCAAGAGTAATGAAAGATCGTAGAAAACACACAGATGAATGTAGATTTCAACTTAAAACGAAGTCAATGGTTTTTCAAGACTGTTTATATGATTCTAGTGATATAGTAAGGATATCATCAGTAGAAAAGAAAATGCCTTTGAGAGCTCGAAAGCTGATCCCTGTGGCAGTCCTGATGATTGGCAAAAGTGTATAACAACTGCATCGCCTCCCACAAGACACTCGCTGTAGAATTTCCAGACTCGTGTTTCTGTTACTTGTGTTCAGTGTGGTGTTTGTTGATGGAGGGCAGCGAGGCTGTGGTGCCTTAGCGAAACAATTCCTTGCCTTTCCACTGTTAAGTAAACACGCTTCTCTTTGCTAACATACAACACACCCTTTCGCAATGTAGATATTCCACCTTTAGTCTGTGTAGTCTTCACCGCCTCATAGAGTCTTCCAAGGTACGCTGAACTGCATCCTTTGTAGTAGACGGAATCACTCACTTACTGACTTAATTCCTTGTCTAGAGTTTAAGTGATAAAGTGTGTCTTCCCGCTGTCTTCCCTCAGAACGCTATGCTAGTCACACCAAGAGCAATTGTCTCGCGGCGTCTGTCCTGCTGCGCTGGTTCATCTTTCTCCATCACATTGCTGTTGTTCGTTGTATCTTCACCACCCTCACAGCGGGCGCTCCTAACCTGGTAACTGTCTCTTCCAGTCCAGCGGCTTCCTATCCATCATGCGAGGTATCTCATTCACTCACACCTGACGGACGAAATCGGGGAAGCGTAGACACACAGCTCAATACTCCACGCTCTGTTCACTATTACCTGCTTCCATTTTCCTCGTACATTTCTCGTCCTCTTTTCCAGCCCCACTTCATGCCGTCTTTATTGAGATGCACACACACACACACACACACACACACACACACACACACACACACACACACACACACACACACACACACACACACACACACACACATTACTTGCTTTCTTTTATAATTTACCCACTTTCCCTATTCCGCCCTGGCCATTCTCTCTCTCTCTCTCTCTCTCTCTCTCTCTCTCTCTCTCTCTCTCTCTCTCTCTCTCTCTCTCTCTCTCTCTCTCTCCCTCTTCGTTTTACAAGCTAATTAGTGTTAGAGAGAGAGAGAGAGAGAGAGAGAGAGAGAGAGAGAGAGAGAGAGAGAGAGAGAGAGAAAGAGAGAGACAGAGAGAGAGAGAGAGAGAGAAGACTGGGTAAGAAGACAAAAAAAGGATAAAACAAATGATGAAGAGAGTGGGTCATTAGTAAGACGTGGGACAAGAAAAGGGTATTTATAGAGATTAATGCAATGGTAGAGGGGGACCAAGTGAAACTGCCAGTGTAGAGGGAGGGAGAAGGTGTGTTGTACTCGTATTTGTGTGTGTGTGTGTGTGTGTGCTTCGGTATGAGCTTGTATTTCAGACTAAAGTTTTTTCTTCTTATTATTTTTGTATCTATAACAAAAAATGTATGTAAAGTATTCATAGGTTTTCATAATATTTAAGTAGAGTTTTTTTTTTTTTCTCTTCGTTGTGATATTTTAGATGAAATGAAAAGTTAGGTGTGAGGGCTGCTAACAAAGGTCAACAAACTGGGGGGGGGGCCTTCAGAATTTCCCTCGAGAAGCACCTACGTCAAGATCGAAGCTTACCTGGCGTCACTCACACGTACCTTGCACATGACACACCTGGTATATCTGTGGCTGCAGAGCGGCGTGAGGAAACCAAGGTGCACTACAAACTAAAAAGATGTGGTGAGCTCATGGCCTCGGGTTTGCTATCGGCAGTGTTTGTGATCGTGGCGCTCTTGGCGTAATATTGACGAGCGGTTAAGCCACCCGGACGGCTCCGGCACCGTAAGGGTTAATGATTCTCGCCGGGGAAGGCCAAACTTTTCTTCACTAGCGTCGTTAGTGTCTGGAGTTCCTTATCCTTCAATATCACGGAAAGTTTAACAATTACAGCTTTCAATTGCTGATTTAGACAGACTTCAAACTGCAATCTGCAACTGAGATACAACAAAATTTTTGCTCTTCTGAATGAATTTATGACCTTTCCTCACTGTACCATGGTAGTTATTCTACTGGCGATCACTCATATCAATCCTGCAAAAAACTTCCATGCAGTTTTTTCCTATTCTCTCAGGAACGGTTAGTGGGGGTGGTGGATGAGGGGGGGTGGAGCTCCGCTTCATCCCAAGGAAGCCGACAAAAATGTCTCCTCTTCTTTCCTTTCCTCTCCTCCTGTCCTTTGCTCGTCAATCAAGAGTGTTGTGCTAAAGCGGCCAGCGTGCCGAGGAGGGATGAGGAGGCTGTGTCCTCGAGGCCGGCAGCAAGCAAGGGTTTGGTGCGGGGCGGGGAGCCGTGATGGCATTGTCACCGCCATTAATCTGGACGGGCTGTCCTGTTAACCAAAATAACAAGGTACTCGCCGAGCTGCTCCTCTCCTCCCCACTCCACTCCACACCTCCACCAGGCCGCGGCCTCCTTCCAGCCACATCTCAGGCGGCTTATGGCTCACAATGACAGGTGCTGACGCCATCAAGCTGCTGACTTGCATAATATTCATATAATCATCAAGACAAACACGGTGGCTCCCCGCCACAACGTGATCCTTTTTACGTCTTTTTAATTTCAAGCCTGTTTAAATTTTTTTAAGGTGGGGGAAATCTTATAAAATTACGTGGTGGTGACTTACTCCCGCCTCCTCTTACCTTGCTATGGCAGATTACCATCCACTTTCACCATCATTTTCATACACTATGTGGTGTGAAGATTTTTCTTTTTTTTTTTTTTCTTTCTTTTTCATCGATCCCTTGACTGCTTACAGTATATGCTGGTGGCTGTGGGTTCTGTTCTATTTTTTCATCGATCCTCTTGACTGCTTACAGTATATGCTGGTGGCTGTGGGTACTGTTCTATTTTTTCATCGATCCCTTGGACTGCTTACAGTATATGCCTGGTGGTCGTGGATTCTGTTCTATTTTTTCATCGATCCCTTGACTGCTTACAGTATATGCTGGTGGCTGTGGATTCTGTTGTATTTTTTCATCGATCCCTTGACTGCTTACAGTATATGCTGGTGGCTGTGGATTCTGTTGTATTTTTTCATCGATCCCTTGACTGCTTACAGTATATGCTGGTGGCTGTGGGTTCTGTTCTATTTTTTTCTTGCCCCGTCCAGCACAGCGTTGTCTATTCTGAGTGGCACTGAAGCCCCTTGGTGGGATCTTCAGTGCACGCGGGTCACTGGGTGAGGGCAGCGGAGGCACAGGCTCCTTGCATATTTGGCAATCGATAGCTAACCGAGTTACCCGCCCACCAGTCCCTGCATCATGCCATTGATTGCATCTCTTATTTCATCTGCACCTTGCGTTTGGTGAGATTGTGCGGCTTTGCCAGCGATAAGGAATGAGCCGTGGCATCACCTCTCAGCCCAGCGCTGCCACACACGGGACTGACTGTTTGACCTCAGCCCCACGCTGCTCCACCCTACATCGCTGTGTTTGGCTAGTGTCACATGATGAAATAACCTCTCTCTCTCTCTCTCTCTCTCTCTCTCTCTCTCTCTCCCTCTCTCTCTCCTCCTCTCTCTCTCTCTCTCTCTCTCAAACACACACAGACGCACACACAAAGCCATTACTCCTCAAATACCGGAAATCTTGGGTTTTGCAGGTCCTTCCAGATATAAATTAAGTTATGAGGGCAGTGATGAACCCAGGCCGCGGGTGTGAATGGAATCCCGCAGTCCCAATAACGCACAGTGGCAATATTTCTGCCGCGGCGGCTCAGACTATTCTTTGGGAATGAACACTGACTCAAAATTGGTTTCCGGAAATTGCAACGACCAATAG